>NC_045994.1:11689428-11911928 GCF_010909765.2 Amblyraja radiata | reverse complement strand
CACCGTCTGACTTAAGAAATTCCTCCTTATCTCCTTTCTAAAAGTACATCCTTTTATTCTGAGGCTATAGCCTCTGGTCCTAGACTCTCCCACTAGTGGAAACATCACCTCCACATTCACTCAATCCAATCCAAGCCTTTCACTATTTTTGTAAATTTTAATGAGGTTCCCTCTCACCCTTCTAAACTCGAGCGAGTGCAGGCCCAGTGCCATTAAACGCACATCATATGTTAACCCACTCATTCCTGGGATCATCCTTGGAAACCTCCTGTAGCCCATCTCCAGAGCCAGCACATCCATCTTCCGATTAACTGATGAACCTGTGTTGAAGGGTAGTTCTGGAAGTGGTCTCTTGAAAAGGGTTGGGTTTATGCAGAAAAATCTCACTGTGCCTGAACCTAGTACAGGTATGAGGAGAAACGAGGACTCTCGACTCAAGTACCTGCTTCATTAACTGGCATTAGAGCTTCAATTCCAAAAGTCACTAAATCCGTTCTCTTGGCCGAGACTTTGAGCATCTGCCTGATTGGGATCCCTGGCACTTGCTTTTTTGAAATAAGCAGAGAATATTTCCAAGCTTCCACCCCTCGTTAAAGTGATAGGCTCAGATTAATAGCATTTTAAAGTTGATCTAGATGATAAAAAACTGCTGCTAAGAGGACCGTACCAAGATTTTCATTGGAAAATGAAAGAAAAAATCTCATACAAAATTAGATTTGGAAGCATTGAAAACATTAGTTTTGAAAACATGTTTGAATGGCTGGGTGGACTTGATGTGTCGAATGGCCTATTTCAGTTCTTATCACGTGAACTAGAGTAGCACGGTGGAGCTACTGCCGTACAGCGCCAGAGGCCCTGATTCGATCCTAACTATGGGTGCTGTCTGCACGGAGTCTGCATGTACACCCCATGACCTCTGTGGCTTTTCTCCCACACTCCAAAGACGTCCAGGGTGGTAGGTTAATTGGCTTGGTAAAAATGTAAATTGTCTCTAATGTGTGTAGGATGGTGTTAATGTGCGAGGATCGCTGGTCGGCGCGGACGCGATGGGCCGAAGGGCCTGTTTCCGTGCTGTATCTCTAAACCAAACTAAATCTATGGACTTATAAACATATTTGTCCCCTTCCAAGTACCAGTTGAAGGTGACTAAGAATTATATAATATAAACACATCTGTTTAAAGGTTTGTGCAGAAGACTTTCTGGACTGGATAAACTAGGCTTGATTGAATAAGTCAACTGATGACAATACTTGAGATGGGTTTTTTTCCTTTGGTTGGGTTTCATTGACACTAATTCCTTCCGAAATGGAAGGGAAATGGACAGCCTTTCAGACGCGAGGCTTCAAAACTCATGACACTCAATTAGCGTTGGGGTAACCTGTAAATATTGTTATAACAATGACTTGTAAAGATCTCCCACTTTAATTGAACCTCTCCTAATTGGCAGTAAAGCCATGTTAATTACAACCAGTAATCCATTCACAACACTGGCATTGTAAATAACAAACGTTCATGGAGGATGGGTACAAAGTGCTGGAATAACTCAGCTCAGTCTGAAGAAGGGTCTCGACCAGAAACGTCACCTATTCCTTTTCGTTTTGGAAAGAACTGCAGATGCTGGTTTAAATCGAAGGTAGACACAAAATGCTGGAGTAACTCAGCGGGACAGGCGGCATCTCTGGAGAGAAGGAATGGGTGACGTTTCGGGCTGAAGAAGGGTCACCCATTACTTCTCTCCAGAGATGCTGCCTGTCCCGTTGAGTTACTCCGGCATTTTGTGTCGACCTATTTCTTTTTCTCCAGAGATGCCCCCTAACCCACTGAGTTACTCCAGCATTTTTTGCCTATCTTCAGTGGTAAGACGATATTTAGTCTGACCTGCGGAGTTACTCCAACACTTTGTGTCCTCTTTTGTAAACCAGCATCTACCTTGCCTTGAAGGGATTGTGACCAACAATTTTGTGCCTTCTAAACAACAGAATCGGCAGACCATAAAACCAACACTTTATTTATCTCTGGGAGGTTAATTTAGACACATTAATGGATGGGATTTATATAGCGCCTTTCTAATACTCAAGGCGCTTTACATCGCATTATTCATTCACTCCTCAGTCACACTCGGTGGTGGTAAGCTACTTCTGTAGCCACAGCTGCCCTGGGGCAGACTGACGGAAGCGTGGCTGCCAATCTGCGCCTACGGCCCCTCCGACCACCACCAATCACTCACACACATTCACACACAGGCAAAGGTGGGTGAAGTGTCTTGCCCAAGGACACAACGACAGTATGCACTCCAAGCGGGATTCGAACCGGCCACCTTCCGGTCGCCAGCCGAACACTTAGCCCATTGTGCCATCTGTCGTCCGCAATCAGCGCCGCTTCATAAAATGCACATCAAGTGCCGTTTAATGAAAGCTTCAGCGGGTACATCTTTTGTCACATGATTTGTTCAGTAGAGGCATTGCTGGAGGGATCAGCTTTACATGGCCCGCCTGCAATTGCCCTTGTGTAGGAAGGAACTGCAGATGATGGTAAGACACAAAAAGCTGGTCAGGGAGCATCTCTGGAGAGAAGGAATAGGTGACGTTCTGGGTCGAGACCCTTCTTCAGACTGCCCTTTGCACCTAGTGGCTTGCTGGGCCATTTGGAGGATGTTCAAGAAGCAACTGCATTGTTGGGTTTGGTGTTACATATAAGATGGACTTGGTGAGCACTGCCGATGGGATTTGTGCAGAGGAATAGATAGGATAGACAGTCAGAACCTTTTTCCCAGTGAGCGGCTGGAATGCACTGCCAGGGTTGGTGGTTGAGACCGATATAATAGTGGAATGTAAGAGACTTTTGGATAAACGCATAGATATGCAGGGAATGGAGGGATATGGGTTCTATGCAGGCAATTATGTTCATTCTTGGCATTATGTTCAGAGCTGACATTGAGGGCCGAAGGGCCTGTTCCTGTGCTATCTGTTCTATTAGTAAACCAGATAGTATGTGTTTTTTACAAACATATGAAAGTTTTGTGCTTATCATTGCTCATGATATTTTTTTTCCTAAAATTTGAGGTTAACTCATTTTAACTTCCATATAATGAGAGGTGAATTTGAGTCTGAATGTTGAACTGAGCCTCTAGTTTGCCACCTGTACTTTAACACCAGTCTACACCAGCGCCAAGTTTGCTCAGTTCCAACCAGAAAAGGGTTGAACAGAAATCAACGTCAATGGCGTTTTGGCCTTTGAACAATTTCTCCATGTATTCTTCAGCCAACATTTTAATTTTGAGATACAGCAAGGAAACAGGACCTTCGGCCCATCGAAACCATGCGATCACCCCGTACACTAGCACTATCCTACACACTAGGAACAATTTACAATCTTTACCGAAGCTAATTAACCTATGAACCTGAAAATAGACACAAATGCTAGAGGAACTCAGCGGGACAGGCAGCATCTCGGGAGAGAATGAATGGGTGAAGTTAGTCCAGCATTTTGCATTTATCTTCGGTATAAACCAGCTTCTGCAGTCCCTCCCCACACTGCTTATAAACCCGTAACGTCTTTGAAGTGTGGGAAGAAAAACCCACGCGGTCACAGGGGGAAGGTATAAAACTCCATGCAGACCGCACCCGTGGCCAGGGTCGAACGCTGTAAGGCAGCAACTCTACCGCTGCACCACCATGCTGGAGTTTGTGAGTTCCTGCTGTGTACTAATTGCCTGCCACCATCTCAACAAGACCACAAGTAACTGCTATAAAATGACCTCATCAGCCGTACAGCGCTGTGGGACATCCTCAGATTGAGGTTTCCAAATTGATTGCCATCAAGAATTCAGCCGCGGTTCCTGATTTCCCAATGGCACCCCCGTCATGTGAAGGTCTTAATAGGAACCTTTATTTTCCTGAAAATACTTGTTTTTGCACTTTTCAATCTTCTGTGTGTTTGTTGTTTCCACCATTATCCTCAAAGTAGCCATTTCACTAAAACGCTTTACATGTACAGGATGCCTGTACTCCAGAGTACAACCTTTAACAGCTTTGTTATTTCCAATGTATTTGCTGCCTAAAGTCTCCAGAGATCGATACTCACCGCCCTATATTGTTTATAATTGTTTGTCAGCGTGTATGCTCTTTCCGCTGACTGGTTAGCACACAACAAAAGCTTTTCACTCAACCTCGGTACACGTGTCAATAAATTAAACTCCAATTTAATCACTTGTTCAAGCTGAAGACTTTGGTAAGTATGCTAGAGACACTTGCCACACTGACCAACATGTCCCATCTACTCTAGTCCCACCTGTCTGTGTTTGGCCCATATCCCTCTAAACATGTCCTATCCACAAACCTGTCTAAATGTTTCTAAAATGTTGCAATATATCCTTCACTATCTACAACTTCTTTTTCCTTTTTCTCTTCTTAATTTTCTCTTTAAAACAAAAGGAAGTTGTACAGAGAATGTAATATGTTAACATAATTTTTGTGCCACTGTATTGTACTTACTTCTAATAAATAAATAAAAAATAAAAATAAAAATAAATGTTGCAATCGTATCTGCCTCAACGACCTCCTCTGGCAGCTCGTTCCATACACCCACCACTCTTTGTGTGAAGAGGTTACTCCTTGGGTTCTTATTAAATCTTCCCTCCCTCACCTTAAACCTATGTCCTTCTCAACCCTCTCTTTGAATCCCTCTTTGGTTCCATTTGTTATCATCTCAAGTGTTCCCATAATTGTTATAGTCCTAAAATTCTTACACAACCCAGATTTAATCACTAAACTACGCGTAGAGAGATCTTCAGATGCCTGGGTCCTATATGCCGTAATTCCCTTCATAAATCTCTCCATATTTCCCTTTTTACCTCTTTGCTTTTCTCTCCCTTCCTCTTTCTTTCCTCCACTTTTTTGTCACCTCCTCCTCCCTCTCTCCCTCTCTCCCTCATGAGATAGACGCAGAATGTTGGGGTAACTCAGCGGGTCAGGCAGCCTCTCTGGAGTAGAGGAATCGGTGACGTTTTGAGACGAGACCCTTCTTCAGACTGAGATCCACCAGTTTTGTCCGAGAGTTTGAGATTAAACGGCAGCACGGTGACACAGCGGTAGAGTTGCTGCCTTACAGCGCTTAGAGTGCCATAGACCCGGGTTCGATCCCGACTACGGGTGCTGTCTGTACGGAGTGTACTGCGTGTGTTTTCTCCGAGATGTTCGGTTTCCTCCCACACTCCAAAGACATAGAAACATAGAAATTAGGTGCAGGAGTAGGCCATTCGGCCCTTCGAGCCTGCACCGCCATTCAATATGATCATGGCTGATCATCCAACTCAGTATCCCGTACCTGCCTTCTCTCCATACCCTCTGATCCCCTTTATCCACAAGGGCCACATCTAACTCCCTCTTAAATATAGCCAATGAACTGGCCTCGACTACCCTCTGTGGCAGAGAGTTCCAGAGATTCACCACTCTGTGTGAAAAAAGTTCTTCTCATCTCGGTTTTAAAGGATTTCCCCCTTATCCTTAAGCTGTGACCCCTTGTCCTGGACTTCCCCAACATCGGGAGCAATCTTCCTGCATCTAGCCTGTCCAACCCCTTAAGAATTTTGTACGTTTCTATAAGATCCCCTCTCAATCTCCTAAATTCTAGAGAGTATAAACCAAGTCTATCCAGTCTTTCTCCATAAGACAGTCCTGACATCCCAGGAATCAGTCTGGTGAACCTTCTCTGCACTCCCTCTATGGCAATAATGTCCTTCCTCAGATTTGGACGTACAGGTGTGTAGGTTAAATGGCTTAGTATAAATGTAAATCATCCCTGGTGTGTGTAGGATAGTGTTAGTGTGGGGGGATCGCTGGTCGGTGCGGACCCGGTGGGCTGAAGGGCCTGTTTCCGCGCTGTATCTCTAAACTAAACAAACATTTAAATTCCTACTGGACAAAACTGAGTTCCTGTAAAGTAATGGAAGAATTCCTTTTGAAGTTTTAATGAGCTGACACAGGGTGGCATAAACAGTACAAGTAATCACCCTTATCCTACGGTGCTTTTTTACAGAATGTCGCCAAGTTGTTACAGGCCTGCACTGCATGCTGTTTGTTTGTTTTTTTCCTGGGTTTTTTTATTTCCCACTATTGATTATGTAAGAACGGCAGAACATTTTGTTCCACGCACTGAATTAATTTAACTTTGCTGTGTGACATTGTGGGCCGTGAGCACATTTATGTGGAGCAGGGGAGAGTTGCATTTGCATGCGGCGCTGAGCGTGCCACGGTGTGGTGTCTGCAAACATCAGCGGCAGTCGCTGGAAAATAATAACACCGATTCTCACAGCGGCATATATAGCACCCCGCTACTACTTTCGGACATTCTTTGCAGCCAGTTCTGTTGGAAGTACAGTCCCATTGATGCAGCTTGAGGTATATCAACAGAGGGTGGTGAATCTGTGGAATTCATTGCCACAGACACTTGGTTATTTTCCAAGCAGAGATTTATGCCCCTGTCCCACTTAGGAAACCTGAACGGAAACCTCTGGAGACTTTGCGCCCCACCCAAGGTTTCCGTGCGGTTCCCGGAGGTTGCAGGTGGTTGCAGGTAGTGGAAGCAGGTAGGGAGACTGACAAAAACCTCTGGGAACCTCCGGAAACTGCACGGAAACCTTGGGTGGGGCACAAAGTCTCCAGAGGTTTGCATTCAGGTTTCCTAAGTGGGACAGGGGCATAACACGTTAAATGGATATTTTTAAGGCGGAGATTGACCGGTGCTTGATTAGTAAGGGTGTCAATGGCTATGGGATGAAGCCTATCTCTCCCTCCCAACCCCATTTCTTGCCTTCTCCCCATAACCCCTGACACCCATACTAACCAAGACTCTGTCAATGCTTAAGAAGGAACTGCAGATGCTGGAAAATCGAAGGGAGACAAAAATGCTGGAGAAACTCAGCGGGTGAGACAGCATATATGGAGCGAAGGAAATAGGCAATGTTTCGGGTCGAAACCCTTCTCAGTCTGAAGAAGGGTTTCCACCCAAAACGTTGCCTATTTATTTGCTCCATAGATGCTGCCTCATCCGCTAAGACTCTGTCGATCTCTGCTTTAAAAATATCCATTGACATTAAAAGTTTTTATTAAACATTACTTGATGTGTAATTATATAAAACAGCGCTGATCATAAGGTCATAAGTGATAGGAGCAGAAGTAGGCCATTTGGCCCATCAAGTGTATTCTGCCATTCAATCATGACTGATCTATCTCTACCTCTTAACCCCATTCTCCTGCCTTCTCCCAACTAACCCTTGACACCCGTACTAATCTAGAACCAATCCATCTCTGGCTTAACAATATCTATTGACCGCCTCCACAGCCGCCTGTGGCAATGAATTCCACAGATCCACCGCCCTCTGACTAAAGAAATTCCTTCCCTTCTGGGAAAGACATTCTTGCCATAGAGGGAGTACAGAGAAGGTTCACCAGACTGATTCCTGGGATGTCAGGACTTTCATATGAAGAAAGACTGGATAGACTCGGCTTGTACTCACTAGAATTTAGAAGATTGAGGGGGGATCTTATAGAAACGTACAAAATTCTTAAGGGGTTGGACAGGCTAGATGCAGGAAGATTGTTCCCGATGTTGGGGAAGTCCAGAACAAGGGGTCACAGTTTAAGGATAAGGTTGAAATCTTTTAGGACCGAGATGAGGAATACATTTTTCACACAGAGTGGTGAATCTGTGGAATTCTCTGCCACAGAAGGTAGTTGAGGCCAGTTCATTGGCTATATTTAAGAGGGAGTTAGATGTGGCCCTTGTGGCTAAAGGGATCAGTGGGTATGGAGAGAAGGCAGGTACAGGATACTGAGTTGGATGATCAGCCATGATCATATTGAATGGCGGTGCAGGCTCGAAGGGCCGAATGGCCTACTCCTGCACCTAATTTCTATGTTTCTATGTTTCTATCTCCTTTCTAAAAGTACATTCTTTTATTCTGAGGCTGTGGCCTCTGGTCCTAGACTCACCCACTAGTGGAAACATCCTCTCCACATCCAGGCTCCGACAGTGGTTGAAGTGTTCCACATCCTCAGATACAGGTAGACCCAAGACCATCGCACCCAATAAATAATCGGGGACAGCAGCTACTCATTGACCTCATCATTTCACAACCTCCATGTCAATGAGGGGACTTAAAGGCAATTAATGTTTCCAACTTCCACTGAGTCAGAACCTCGGTGATCAGGAGTCAGGTTTTATAGCCGTCCTGGGCTCCAAAGTGCTTTCTTGGACTTTTGCCCAGACATCCACTGCCTCTTTCATATATTGATAATTCATCCTCATAAATCTTTATAAATGGAATATAAAGTTAGGGCCTTATTGACAGAGATCGACCGACTCATCAAAGAGAAAGCACAATTGAAATAATTACTTTTCTTAGCACGGCAATTTATCTGTCGTGTAAAGAGGAACCGAGGACATGTTTGCGAATGGTCGGTAAAGGCTCCTGAAAAGAAATAAGATCTTTCTGCTTTTATCCTACTTTTGATAAGTCTGGGGGAGAGAAAGTCGCTGTTATCTATTACAGTTACTGGCACAGTCTGGGTTTTAACTCCTGCTTCTGGTCTGCAAGCTATTTATTAACTTGTCAAGAGATTTTCCCAGATGCAATTCCATCACTTTATCCCTGTGGCTGACAGAGAGACACCTGTTATGAATTCACCAACCCAGAGGTGTGCTTTGAGCCTACTGTCAATGAATTCATGAGTATACTGTAACTTACTCTAGATAGGAGGTAGACAAAAACGCTGGAGAAACTCAGCGGGTGCAGCAGCATCTATGGAGCGAAGGAAATAGGCAATGTTTCGGGCCGAAACCCTTCTTTAGACTGAAGAAGGGTTTCGGCCCGAAACGTTGCCTATTTCAATCAGTCTGAAGAAGAGTTTCGGCCTGAAACGTTGCCTATTTCCTTCGCTCCATAGATGCTGCTGCACCCGCTGAGTTTCTCCAGCATTTTTGTCTACCTCCTATCTAGAGTACCTTCGATTTTTCCAGCATCTGCAGTTCCTTCTTAAACACTTACTCTAGATAGGGTCTTGTTTCCTTTCAGTTTTAAGCAAAGTTAGTGCAAGTCAATGCCCCTCATAGAGTCAGACAGCGTGGAAACAGGCCCTTCGGCCCACTGAGTCTGCGCTGACCAGCAGTTACCTCATACACCAGCACTATCTACACACTAGGAACATTGTTACAATTTTACCAAGTCAATTAGCCTGCAAACCTGTTCATCTTTGAAGTGCGGGAGGATATCAGAGCACACGGAGAAAACCCACGCAGGTCACGGGGAGAACGTACAAACTCTGTACAGACAGCACCTGTAGTCAGGATCGAACCCGGGTCACTGGCTATGTTAGGCGGCAACTCTACCGTTGCACCATTAAGTCTGCACTGACCAGAGGTCCGGGTCCAATCCTGACCTTGGGTGCTGTCTGTGTGGAGTTTGCACATTCTCCCTGTGACTGCCTGGGTTTCCTTCCGTTGCTCCAGTTTCCTCCCACTTCCCAAAGACGTGCGGGTTTGTAGGTTAATTGGCCTTTGTAAATTGCCCCTAGTGTGTAGGCAGTGGATAAGAAAGTGGGACAATATAAAACTAGTCTGAATGGGTGATCGGTGGTCAACGTGGACTTGATGGGCTGAAGGGCCTGATTCCATGCTGTATCTCTAAACTAAACTAAATCATCAATTTACACCAATCCCATTTTATTCTCTCTTCATTCTGTACAGGTGGAGATGAAGGCAGGGATTGAAACTCACTTTGGGAGATGGTGCAACTGGGAAATAACAATTTGGCAGTCACTGCGCATTCTAGCTAGAAAAATAAAGTAGGTCACATATTCCTTCAGCCACACTTCAAACATTAATTTGAATTTTGAGGCATTCTGTGTTTCGCTTCCATCTGGAAAATGTTTAGTTTGTGCATAAATGTGAGGTTATCCATTTTGGTGGCAAAAACAGGAAAGCAGACTATTATCTAAATGGTGGCCGACTAGGAAAAGGGGAGATGCAGCGAGACCTGGGTGTCATGGTACACCAGTCATTGAAAGTAGGCATGCAGGTGCAGCAGGCAGTGAAGAAAGCGAATGGTATGTTAGCTTTCATAGCAAAAGGATTTGAGTATAGGAGCAGGAGGTTCTACTGCAGTTGTACAGGGTCTTGGTGAGACCACACCTGGAGTATTGCGTACAGTTTTGGTCTCCTAATCTGAGGAAGGACATCATTGCCATAGAGGGAGTGCAGAGAAGGTTCACCAGACTGATTCCTGGGATGTCAGGACTGTCTTATGAAGAAAGACTGGATAGACTTGGTTTATACTCTCTAGAATTTAGGAGATTGAGAGGGGATCTTATAGAAACTTACAAAATTCTTAAGGGGTTGGACAGGCTAGATGCAGGAAGATTGCTCCCGATGTTGGGGAAGTCCAGGACAAGGGGTCACAGCTTAAGGATAAGGGGGAAATCCTTTAAAACCGAGATGAGAAGAACTTTTTTCACACAGAGAGTGGTGAATCTCTGGAACTCTCTGCCACAGAGGGTAGTCGAGGCCACAGTTCATTGGCTATATTTAAGAGGGAGTTAGATGTGGCCCTTGTGGCTAAGGGGATCAGAGGGTATGGAGAGAAGGCAGGTAGGGGATACTGAGTTGGATGATCAGCCATGATCATATTGAATGGCGGTGCAGGCTTGAAGGGCCGAATGGCCTACTCCTGCACCTAATTTCTATGTTTCTATGTTTCTATGTTTAGAGATACTGTTTAGTTTAGAGAGAGTTTAGTTTAGTTTAGTTTAGAGATACAGCATGGACACAGGCCTTTCAGCCCACCGAGTCAGCACCCACCAGCGATCCCCATACACTAGCGTTATCCTACACACACTAGGGAGAATTTACACTTATACCAAGCCAATTAACTTACAAACTTGTACGTCTTTGGAGTGTTGGAGGAAACCGAAGATCTCAGAGAAAACCCATGCAGTCACGGGGAGAGCGTACAAATTCCGTACAGACAGCACCCGCAGTCGGGATCGAACCCGGGTCTCTGGCACTGCAAGCGTTGTACAGTAGCTGCTCTACCCTCTGCACCACGTGTGTTAATGTGCGGGGATCGCTGGTCAGCACGGACTCGGTGGGCTGAAGGGCCTGTTTCCACGCTGTATCTCTAAACTAAACTAAGCTTAGCTGCTGCCTCTCAGCGCCACATATCCAGGTTGAATGCTGACCTTGGGTACTGTTTGTGTGGAGTTTGCACAATCTGTCTTTGGTGCATGGGATTCTTTAGCTGCTCCAGTTTCCTCCCACATCCCAAAGACATGCAGGCTTGTAGGTTAGTTGTAAAATTGCCCCTAATGTGTAGGGAGTGGATAAGAAAGTGGAATAACATAGAACTTGCGTGAATGGATGATCGGTGGTCAGCGTGGACTCAGTGGGCCAAAGGGCCTGCTTCCATGATGTTTCTCTCGAAAACCGGAACTACAATTTTGCGCACTGATAATCTGTCCTAAATACATGCAGAAACAAAGAACTGCAGATGCGGGTTAACACACAAAAGGACACAAAGTGCTGGAGTAACCCCATCTACCGATACTCTCCTCCTCCTCCTTACCCTCAACAACTTTTCATTTGATTCCTCCCATTTCCTCCAAATCCAAGGCGTAGCTATGGGCAAGCACATGAGCCCCAGCTACGCCTGCCTCTTTGTAGGGTACGTCGAACAATCCTTGTTCGAGGCGTACCATGGCCCCTAAGATGGAAATTAGCTACTGGCTACAATCTTGCATATTACATGCAAATGTTTATTAATATGCACTAATAATAATAATAATAAATTTTATTTTTATGCACTGTCCCTAATAAAAAATCAATCAATCAATCAATCCCCGACAGCATCTGCAGTTCTTTCTGAAACATTTCGTCTACTCCACGGAGTAACTCAGCAGGTCAGATTACATCTCTGGAGAACATGGTGAACATGGATAGGTGACATTTTGGGTCGAGTCCCTTCTTCAGTCTCCTGATCCGAAACGTTGCATATCCATGTTCTCCCGTGATGTTGCCTGATCTGCTGAGTTACTTAGAAACATAGAAACATAGAAAATAGGTGCAGGAGTAGGCCATTCGGCCCTTCGAGCCTGCACCGCCATTCAATATGATCATGGCTGACCCCAGCACTTTGTGTCTTTTTGACCTAAATAAATGCCCACAGTATTCTTGATAAACGAATGCCCACTACATCCCATGATTTGTGAAAGTTTTTGAAAGTCTTCTCTGGGTCTCTGTCCCTCTGAGCCTTTGTGCAACCATATATTCCCACTATTTTCTGTCTATTTCTGAGTTAGACTTGGGTTTAATCACACCGCACAAACCAATATCACAAAGGCCAGTGACAGACACTTGAAATATTCATTTCCCCCTGAAATCAGAAGTAACCTTCGTTTGTTGTCATTTCTTCTTTATATTGCCTGAGCTCTTGCCAACAGCATTCAATAATCCCAATGTTCTTGTGTAATTGAGACCCAGCTCCATCTCCTTCTGACTGACAGTTGTTTTCACTGTTTTATTTGATGCCTTTGGAACCAAAGGGGCTTAATTACTTTCCCGCTGTGCTGGCTATCTCATAGCACAGTCCGCCTATCTCACTTCATTTTGTCTCTGACCATCTCAATTTCTTGTTTCTCTCTTTCCATCTATCTCATTCTCTCTATTTGTCTCTGTCAATCTTCTCCCTCTCTATACCGGAATATCTCTCTCTTTTTCTTCCTTACTTTATATCTGTATCCTAATCTCTTTCTGCTTCTCTTTCTCTCCCTCTCTCCCTCACCCTCACTCCCTCTCTCCCTCTCTCCCTCTCTCACTCTCTCCCACTCTCCCTAACTCCATCACTCTCTGCCTCTCCCCCTCTCCCCATCTCTCTCCCTCACCCTCCCTCCCTCTCACCCTCCCCCCCGCCCTCCCTCCCTCCCTCCCTCCCTCCCTCCCTCCCTCCCTCCCTCTCTCCCTAACTCCCTCACTCTCCCCCTATCCCCATCTCTCTCCCTCACTCATTCTCCCTCCCTCTCTTCCTCACTCCCTCTCTCCTTTCTCCCCCCCCCCCCCCCTCTTCCCCTCTCTGTCTTTCTCATATTCTCTCCCTCGTTGCAACTTTTTTTCTCTCCCTGTTCCCACCTACTTGTCTTAGAGGGAGAGTATTAGAGTCATACTGCAGGGAAACAGACCCTGTTGCCAACACCGACCAAGATGCCCAATCTACACTAGTCCCACTTGCTTGTGTTTATCCCACATCCATCTAAACCTATCCATGTACCTGCCCAGATGTTTTTTTTTTATCAATCTGCTTGTCGTGCTATTCCTCTGTGTATCTGAACCCATCTCTCCACAGTGCTAACCCTATTCGGAATTCAGACCGTCAGTACTTGTGCAGCACTGTGGGAGTGTTGTTACAGGTGGGATATTGAACGAACAGTCCATTTAATTTCTCACCTGGTCATTACGTAACCTTCGAAGATAGACACAAAACGCTAGTGTAACTGAAGAAGAGTCTCGACCCGAAACATCACCCATTCCTTCTCTCCAGAATTGCTGCCTGTCCCGCTGAGTTACAGGGTTTGGAGAAGAGAGGGAATAAAAGGAAAATGGGGAACTGTCTTTGTCCCTTGCACTATATTCCTTTCTCTCTTCTTCATACTGCTTTCCATTTTCCTCTATCTTTCATTCCCCTGTCTTTTTCTCCCACCTTTTCCCCCGTTGTCTGACCCGTTGAGTTTAGTTTAGTTTAGAGTTACAGCGCGTAAAGTCCGCACCGACCATCCATCCCAGCACATTAACACTATCCTACACACACACACACTAGGGGAATTTTTTTTCCACTTGTATCAAGGCAATTCACCTACAAACCTGTATGTGTTTGGAGTGTGGGAGGAAACCGAAGATCTCGGAGAAATCCCACGCGGTCACGGGGAGAGCGTGCAAACTCCATACAGAGAGCACCCGTGGTCAGGATTGAACCCGGGTCCCTGTAAGCCGCTGAAAGCGTTGTAAGGAAGCAATTTGACCGCTGCACCACCGGGCTGCCCTCCAAACCTCACAGTAACAAAAAGTTACTCCAGCTTTTTGTGTCTCGCCCATTGCTATTCAGATGACAGTTTCTGCAATCTACATAAACGTGAAACAGTGAGGCCAGCACTAGTGATGAAAATTGCTGCAGCTGTATTATTAAGGTGCAAAACAGCTTTCTATTTGATTGACTGCACCATAAAATCCTTTATAGAGCAATTGTATCCTCCTGATCTGACAGTCAGGCTTGTTGTGTGGAAATTAATACTGGTGCAGGCCAGTAAACTAAATCTTAACTCGCCAATATAAAAGCTATTGAGATGTAATTCCTCCAGTGGATATATTTGAAGGATTTTGACTTGTGTAAAAGTTCACAATCAGACATTAAAGCCATGGTATCTAATGCAGTTTAATGAGTCCTTTTGAGCCTGTTATTATTATTATCCTGGCTTAAATAGTTTCCCTTCAACATTAATCCGCTCAATATAGATTTGGAAGTGAAGCAAAAATGTGTCATGACCTTTGTAACCTTACAATGCTATGTACGACAGTGATCGCAACTTCTACTGAAGTGTGGATTAGATTAGATTAGATTAGATTAGATTCCTTTATTGTCATTCAGACCTTTCGGTCTGAACGGAATGATGTTGCCTGCAGTCATACACAGAACCAATAAAAGCAAAACATACAATAAACACAAATTAAACATCCACCACGGTGAGTTCACCAAGCACATCCTCACTGTGATGGAGGCAAAGTCTTAGATGGCCGTTGGCTCGCTAGAAGCTCATCCGCCCTTTGACAGGTCTTGTTTTTGGTCCTGCTGGGGGTCCACAGCCCCCTCCTCACCTGGCAAACCAGGTGGGGGAGACGGTTTAGTCGCCGACTATCCGACCATGGAGCAGGTAGCACGGGATTACATGGTACCCGTGACAGGGAGAACCTAACCCCCCCCCCCCGACCCGACCTGGTCCATCGGAAATCAGCACCACTGCGTCGCTGATGTTTTCAACGATTTAATAATAATAATAATAATAAAAATTTGTGGCGCTTATTTAAAATCCTATTACATACCTTTATGCAAAAGTCAAAATCTGAAAATTCCAATGTTTGAGCAAAGGAGCAAAATGTTTCTTTAAGAATTAACTCTTTCACGCAAAGGGTAGTGGGTGTGTGGAACGAACTGCTGGAGGAGGTAGTTGAGACCAAAGATACTAGAGGAGCTATGGTCTATCATAGAAGGCTAAAATAAACCAAGATAAACTGCAAAATTCAATGGACTGACGTGGATTAAACTGCGAGAGACATAACGGGGATCGGGGTCTTATTCCTAAAATGGCGGAAGTGACGTTCTGTTGCGTTCTACACGTCAGTCCAATGGATTTCGTAGGAGTAGTCCATCTTGCTCCTCTTTGGTTGAGACAATGTTTAACATGTATCGCAATCATGTATTGTCTTTCCGCTGACTGGTTAGCATGCAACAAAAGCTTTTCACTGTACCTCGGTTCACTAAACTAAACTAAACTAAACTTAAGTGACAGTCAGCCTGTCTTGCCTAACCTGTGTTGGAAGGAACAGCAGATGCTGGTTTACACAAAAAGCTGGAGTAACTCAGTAGTTCAGGCAGCATCTCTGGAGAAAAGGAATAGGTGACGTTTCGGATCGAGGCCCTCCTGCCTAACCTGTCCTTATCCCATGAACCGACCCCGGCAACCTGTATTTCATCCACTTTAGGGCAAGATCATCCTTCCTTAGGAAGGAGAACAACACCACACAGATTATAATGTAGCCTCAGCTCTGAATCTGGGTAGCCATTGATCTTGGGCAAGTTCAAGAGACTTTATTGTCATGTGTCCCTGTATAGGACAATGAAATTCTTGCTTTGCTTCAGCACACAGAACATAGTAGGCATTTACTACAAAACAGGGCAACAAACAAAGGTGGTTGAGGAACTCAACTGCTCAACTGACCAGGCAGCCTCTGTGGGGTTAGGGGGGTTGAAATGGACAGACAATGTATTAGGTCTGGATCCTTCTTCATTTGCAGTCTCTCCAGGCCTCCAGGAGTTGAGGCCAGGTCCCCGCAGGGAATGTAAAAGAAGTTAGATAACGGGTTAAAACTATCACCATCAGTTCTCCGCGCCAGCTTCCAAACTATATCTCCTTGTCTCCTTAGCAACCCTGCACTTAACAGTGCTTCCGATCGTGGGTGACACTCGAAAAGGTTTTGAAGCATGAAATTACATGAAGTGCTTTGATAATGTTACAGCATTTGTAATAAATACAGGCGAGTAACACCTTGAAATCTAGGGCATGCTGTCATTGCCTATTCAGAGTGAAAGGAGGTGGGCCATTATGTAGCAGATACATGCGTCAGTATGGTAAGACGGGTTGCGTAATATGGGGATATTTCACGTAAGCAGCAGCAGTTAGTCGTAAGTTTATCGGTTCATAAGTGATAGGGTCAAGAGTCAAGAGTATTTTATTGTCATATGTCCCAGATAGGACAATGCCATTAGGCCCATCAAGTCTACTCCATCATTCAATCATGGCTGATGTATCCTTTTGATTTCTGGGTTTCTGATGTGAATAGGAATTGGAGTTTTGGGGGAAAGGGTAGAATATGGAATGAATCCCCTGAAATGTTTTTTTAAATGGTACTTGATGTGCAATTATATAAAACAGCGCTGTTCATAAGCTCATAAGTGATAGGAGTAGTATGCCATTCGGCCCATCAAGTCTGCTCCGCCATTCAATCATGGCTGAACTATCTCTCCCTCCTAACCCCATTCTCCGGCCTTCTTCCCATAACCCCTGACACCCGTACTAACCAAGAATCTATCTATCTCTGCCTTAAAAATATCCATTGATGGCTTCCACAGCCTTCTGTGGCAATGAATTCCACAAATTCACCACCCTCTGGCTAAAGAAATTCTTCCTCATCCCCTTCCGAAAGGAATGTCCTTTATTTCTGAGGCTGTGACCACTGGTCCTAGACTCTCCCACTAGTGGAAACATCTTCTTCATATCCACTCTATCCAGTCAAATGATGAAGAGTTATAGTTTTATAGCACCATAACTTACCAAAGCATCTCAGGTCTGTCATAGGAGAAATCGAGCAGCTATCAGAGCTCTTTGCCAAAAAGCCTTGTTGTCGAATTTAAAAGGAATTCAATGAGAGGAGAATTAAATAAAGGGGTTTAGGGAGGAGGTTCCAATGCTTTTGGCATAAGCATCTTTTTGGAGCAACTAGGTTGTGCAGCGGTAGAGTTGCTGCCTTACAGCGCCAGAGACCCGGGTTCGATGCTGTCTGTACGCAGATTGTACATTCTCCCTGTGACCACGTGGGTTTTCTCCAGGTGCTCCGGATTCCACCCACACTCCAAAAGATGCACAGGTTTGTAAGCTAATTGGCTTCCGTTAAATTGAAAAAAATTGTCCCTAGTGTGTAGGATAGTGCGAGTGTATGGGGTGATCACTGGTCGGTGCGGACTCGGTGAGCTGAAGGGGGGTGAGTTTCCACGCTGTATCTCTAAAGTAAAGTAACCAGGTAAGCTGAGAGCACACCTGGCAACATAGCAATTAAACTCAAGGACAATTCAAGAGGCCAGTGTGGGAGGACTTCAGAACACCCCTGGAGGAGGTTGGACATGGCCCCATTGAAAGCCTTTGAAAGCAAGGTCTGAAGAAGGGTCCCCACCCGAAACGTCACCCATCCTTTTTCTCTGGAGATGCTGCCTGACCCGTTGAGTTATTCCAGCACTCTGTGTCTATCTTTGGTATAAACCAGCATCTGCAGGTGCCTGTTTCTGCATTTTGCCAATTTTAACTCCCAGACCTTTCTGGCAAGTTCAAGGCCATTAACCCTGTTTATATCCCACAGATGGAGCCTGACCTCCTGAGTATTGACAGCAGTTTGCTTTTAATCTACTCTATCTTCTCCCTTTCCACCTCTATTCCTTCCTCTGGCTTCACCATTTGCACCTCTTCTAACCTTATCTCACCCCTTTTGGCATTTCATGTCTGGCCTTTGATCAACCATCTGCCTATCACCCCCCCCCCCCCATATTGGTCTATCACTCAACAAACTTTGTCCTGCCGCTAAGATAGACACCAAAATGCAGGGGTAATTCAGCGGGTCAGGCAGCATCTCTGGAGGAAGGTTTCGGGTCAAGACTCTTCTTCAGACTCCTCCGCTCTTCCAGCTTTCTCCACCCACCCCCCCCCCCCCCCCCCAACCCACCCCACCCCCACCCACCCCAAACATTCTGAAGAAGGGTCTCAACCCGAAACATCACCGACCCATGTTCTCCAGAGAAGCTGTCTGACCCGCTGAGTTGCTCCAGCACTTTGCCTTTTTTTTTTGGTAAACCAGCGTCTGCGGTTCCTTGCTATTTTAATTTGTTCCTGTGGCTGTTCTTGATCTACCTTCTCCCCACTGGAAGAGTGCAAGTTGTTATTTGCAACCAGGGCCCTGAAGTGTAAAAGCTCTAGATATAAGTAGGACAGTATTACCCATTAGCTGCAGACTGTAGTTACAATGCAGTGATTGGAAAACCAAGGACCCATTACTCTTCTAGTTATGAACCAGTCTGTGATCGATTACATGCCCCAGGCATGCTGATAATGGTCTTGTTTGTTTCTGACCAACTGTGACTGCGTCAATATCATTTCATTATGAAGTTAAAAAATTGAGAAGTCGGAATGCAGTATGTTCAACTCACTGACACGACAGTGTAACTGTGATTGTTATTGCATTTAGCTGGAGTTTAGTGGGAAATGCTGAACTGGAAACTGTGCAATCTGAACATCAAAGGTAGACAAAAATGCTGGAGAAACTCAGCGGGTCAGGCAGCATCTCTGGAGAAAAATGATGGGTGGCGTTTCGGGCTGGGACCCTTCTTCAGCCAATCACCCCCACCCTAGCCAACAATTGGCCTACCAGCAAACAATAATAGTGCAAAAAGACAAAACTAATGCCCCCAAGTCTATGTAGTTCAGAGCTTATTTGGAGGTTGTTGTGTTTAATAGCCTGATGGTTGCAGGGAAGAAGTACTCCCTGAATCTGGATGTTACATTTTTCAGGATCCTGTACTTTCTTCCTGATGGCAGGAGTGAAATGAGAGTGTGGCCAGTGTGGCGTGGGTCTCTGATGATGCTGGCTGCCATTTTGAGGCAGCATCTCCTGTAGATCCCTTTGATGGTGGGGAGGTCAGTACCCGTGATGGACTGGGCATGACTGGACTAGGTATGAGGTAGCAGCAGTAACAGCCGCTCCACTGTGCTATCCATTTACATTTACAGCTCACACTGTTTCGGGCTAATCATTGAAGTGTACCTCGATTACAATGCCTGCTTTACGCAGTAAGCAAGGTACACAAAATTGCTGGGGAAACTCAGCGGGTGCAGCAGCATCTATGGAGCGAAGGAAATAGGCGACGTTTCGGGCCGAAACCCAGGGTTTCGGCCCGAAACGTCGCCTATTTCCTTCGCTCCATAGATGCTGCTGCACCCGCTGAGTTTCCCCAGCAATTTTGTGTACCTTCGATATTCCAGCATCTGCAGTTCCCTTTTGAACACTTACGCAGTAAGCAACTTGATTCATTCTCTCTGTTTAACTTTTGATTCTATTTTAATAGTAGACTGGAAGCAGTTGATAAGCGGTTCGAAGCTTATTTTGTTCTATTAAATCCTGTCAGCTAATTTGCTTCATTGTAGCCGAGGGCTTAAAAATGAGAAGTGACATTTCAGAGGGAGTTTTATTGAATCAAATATTGATCCAGGAGCTGACTGTTGCCATGAGGCGAGAGAGTGTTATAACCAAATTATAATAAACCTTTGAATAACATGAAAATACTTCCAAAAGCAAATTGTTTTTTTGCCTATTGTTGAACGACTCAACATCGTCCAAGACAATGTGCCTGCTTAATTGACACTCCATCCATTGCACCATTTGTCCATTCCCTCCACCATCAGAATGCAGTGACTCCACTTGCAATCCAAGTATGATCTCCACAGGTCGACAAAAGTGCTGGAGAAAGTCAGCGGATGAGGCAGCATCTATGGAGCGAAGGAAATAGGCGACGTTTCGGGCCGAAACCCTTCTTCACATCTCCACAACTGGCCGATGCAGCAGTAGAGTTGCTGCCTCACAGCGCCAGAGGCCCGGGTTGGACCCTGACTACGGGTGCTGTCTGTACGGAGTTTGCACGTTCTCCCCGTGAACTGCGTGCGTTTTCTCCAGGATCTCAGGTTCCCTCCCACACTCCAAATACGTGCATGTTTGTCGGTTAGATTGACTCTCAGCCTGAAGAAGGTTCTCGACCCGAAACGAAGGGTCAGCTCACAGACTGTGGCCGGCCTGGAAGGATATTTTAGCTTGGTTTATTGTCACATGTAAGGAGGTACAGTGAAAAGCTTTTATTCCCTCCAACACAGCATGGTTCAGGAACAATTCCATTCAAGAAATCGCAGAGAATTGTGGATGCAGCCCAGACCATCACACAAACTAATCACCCTTCCATTGACTCAATTTATACCTCACCCTGCCTCAGCAAGGCTACCAGCATCATCAAGGACGAGTCACACCCCGGTCATTCTCTCCTCCCCTCTCCCATCAAGCAAGAGGTATAGAAGTGTGAAAACGCACACCTCCAGATTCTTCCCAGCTGTAATCAGGCAACTGAACCATCCTACCGCAACCTAGAGAGCAAGTACTATCTACCTCATTGGAGACCCTCAGACTATCTTTGATCGAACATACAAACTCTGTATAGACAACAACCATAGTGAGGATTGAATCTGGATCTCAGGCATTGTAAGGCAGCAACTCTACCACTGTACCGCCCTAGTGTTGTGTTTTCCAGCATTTTCTGTTTCTGTTTTGGACTTGCAGTATTGGCGGTATTTTTTGATGTGACCATTCTTTCCGCATGAAAACTCAAGCAACGGCTGATGTTGATTCTTTCGTCGTTATTCATTGAAAGGCCTGAAGTTCATGTGATAAGAGCAGGAATAGGTCATTTGGCCCATCGAGTCTCCTCTGCCTTAATGTCATGGCTGATCTATCTCTCTCCCCTAACCCCATTCTCCTGCCTTCTCCCTATAACCCCTGACACCCGTACTAAGCGAGAATCTATCTATCCCTGCCATAAAAATATCCATTGACTTGACCTCCACAGCCGTCTGTGGTAAAGAATCCACAGATTCACCACCCTCTGACTAAAGAAATTCCTCCTCACCTCCTTCCTAAAGGAACGTCCTTTAATTCCACCTAGAAGATATTTAGATCCCTAAGATGGTTTGTCCTTTGCCTGAATAAATTAAAGCAAATTTTTACACTGTACCTCAGTAAGGAATTGAAAGGAAAAAAACTACACTTATCCACATAATAGCATTTTAACAACGTTGACCTTGAGAGAGTTATCACATTCACCACAAGATCCAATCCTCAATACTAACCTATCCTCAATACATCTGCACCCCTTCTCAATGTGTGTAGGAAAGAACTGCAGGTGCTGGTTCAAATCAAAGGTAGACCCAAATTGCTGGACTCAGCGGGAGAGGCAGCATCTCTGGAGAGAAGGAATGGGTGACGTTTTGGGTGGAGACTCTTCCTTAGACCTTTTTTCAGACAGGATCTTTATTTCCCAACAGGTCATCGTGTGGTGTAAATATTCTGGCTGCTGAAAGGGACACCGTCATCCCTGAGCAGAATAGAGATATTTGGACATTTTTTCTATCAGTCACACATGGGGACTTCTTATGCTGTGAGTGATTGCAATTGATTTCACAAACATAATTTGTATGTAACTTAGCTCTGGCCAGTACAGTTTACTAGAGGAATAATCAATTTTTATTATGTAACTCTCTTTCACTCACTGTGTGGACAAAAGAACAATCTACTTTTCTACAGTACCTTTCCCGACCCCACGATATCCCAAAGGTCTTCGGAACTAGTGAAGTATGTGTGCAGCATTGCCACTGTTTGAACATAAAGTACGTGCCCAAACTCACTTTAACTCCCCCTCCCATTCTCACACTGTCTTTCCCTTTCCCATTCCCTTTCTGTCCTGGGCCTCCTCCTTTAGCAGAGTGAGGCCACGTGCAAATTGGAGGAACAGCACCTCATATTTCGCTTGGGCGGCTTGCACTGCAGCGGTACGAATATTGAAGATAGACACAAAAAGCTGGAGTAACTCAGCGGGCCAGGTGGCATCTCTGGGGAGAAGGAATGGGGACGTTTCGGGTCGACACCCTTCTTCAGACCCTTCTTAGGGATAAGGGAAACAAGAGATATTGATGATGATGTAGAGAGATTAAGAACAACGAATAAAAAATATGGAAAAAAGCAACAATGATAAAGGAAACAGGCCATTGTTAGCTGTTTGTTGGGTGAAAACGAGAAGCTGGTGCGACTTGGGTTGGGGAGGGACAGAGAGAGACTATCTGAAGTTAGACTATCTGAAGTTAGAGAAATCAATATTCATACCACTGGGCTGCCAGCCATTCCTTCTCTCCAGAGATGCTACCTGTCCCGCTGAGTCTCTCCAGCTTTTTGGGTCTATCTTCGGTTGAAACCAGCATCTGCAGTTCCTTCCTACACAAGCCATGAATATTGACCGCTAACTACAAGTAATCCTTGCTTTTCCCCTCTCTAGTTCCCCCACCCTAGTTTTCCGATTAGTTTCACTGACCTCTTGATTAATGTTATAGTTTGTATGCCTCGTTGTCACCTTCTCCACAGCCATTAATGAACCATCGTACATGTCCTTGATCATCGTCTGCTTTGACCCAGTCCTTTGCACTCCTTACATTCTCTTTGTACCCTTCCCAGCAATTTCACCAAGCTAATTAAACCTAAAACCCGCACGTCTTTGGAAGGCGGGAGGAAACCAGAGCACCCGAAGAAAACCCATGCGGTCACAGGGAGAACTTGCAAACTCCATTCAGGCAGCACCCGTAGTCAGGATCGAACCTGGGCCTCCGGTGCTGCAAGGCTGCAATTCTACCGCTCCAGTTTCCTCCCACACTCCAAAGACGGGACGTGTTTGCGCATTGCGCCATATGGGACGACAGATGGCACAATGGGCTAAGTGTTCGGCTGGCAACCGGAAGGTAGCCGGTTCGAATCCCGCTTGGAGTGCATACTGTCGTTGTGTCCTTGGGCAAGACACTTCCCCCACCTTTGCCTGTGTGTGAATGTGTGTGAATGTGTGTGAATGTGTGTGAGTGATTGGTGGTGGTCGGATGGGCCGTAGGCGCAGATTGGCAGCCACGCTTCCGTCAGTCTGCCCCAGGGCAGCTGTGACTACAGAAGTAGCTTACCACCAACGAGTGTGACTGAGGAGTGAATGAATAATGCGATGTAAAGCGCCTTGAGTATTAGAAAGGCGCTATATAAATCCCATCCATTAAAGACGTACAGGTTTGTAGGTTAATTGGCTTGGTATAAATGTGCAATTGTCCCTAGTGTGTGTAGGATGGTGTTAATGTGTTGGGATCACTGGTCGGCGCAGACTCGGTGGGCCGAAGGGCCTTTTTCCACGCTGTAACTCTAAATTAATAAACTAAACCTCCAACCTTGGGGTCTCACGTTCTTAACCACAACATTTCCCACTACATTTTATCAATTGAAATAATAGTTAATGTACATGTATACAACCTGCGCTGTAGTGTTCTGGGAGTACTTGATGGGATTGTGTAGAGAGAGCTTCACTGTGTATTTAACCTGTGCTGTATTTACTCTCAGAGTGTGTGATGGAACAGTGCAGAGGGAGATTTACTCCACATCTCACTGACACCACACCTGCCTTGGGAATGATTGAAAGGACCGTTCAGAGGGAGCTTTTTAATCTGTTATTTAGCCCAAGATGATCTGCCTGTTTGACAGGTCAGTTTAAAGCATTGGGCTTTTTCCAAACAAGGCCATTTTGAGACAGAGGACCATGTCAACCAAAGATCCTACAGCGAGCAAGATAGATCACCCGACGAAAAAGACCTAGTACGGTCATGGGCAGATCCATGGGTAATTTTCGGCCCCATTTCCGTAACCGGCTTCCGTCTCCGCATCAAAGATCCCGTAGCGGAGCAAGTGCGGAGACGGAAGCCGGTTACATCCTCGTAAAAATAAAAGTTATTTGGTAAAAATCTTCTCCTCATTTTCAGAATTTTAATTTATCAACACGAACTGTTCCCCCGCAACGTTGATTACACTGCGAGTCGGGTCGGGTCGGTCCGGTTACGGAAATGGATGAATAAAAGGCCCACGTTCTGTTCCGTTGCGTACTACACGTCAGCCCATTGCATTTAGCAGGAGTGGTCTATCTTGCTCTATAGGAGACTATAGTGGTCTATAGGATCTTTGATGTTAACTACATGATGTACAAACAAAGAACTGCAGATGCTGGTTTACACCAGAGATTGACACAAAGTGCTGGAGTATCTCAGCGGGTCAGGCAGCATGTCGGGAGAAAAAAGGATAGGTGACGTTTTGGGTCAGGACCCTTCTTCAAACTGCAGTCTACTCCACTGCAAAATCTCCTCAAAGTATGCCTACTTTGAAGAAGTCCTCTTCCCAGTCTGAAGAAGGGACTCGACCCGAAACTTTGCCTACCCACGTTTTCCAGAGATGCTGCCTGACCCGTTGACATACTCCAGCACTCCATGTCTTCTGTTGAAAGCCAGCTTCCCCACTTCCTTGTTTCCTCGAGGAAATTCATGGTTCTGACACCTATTGATATCAACATTTGAAGGGCAAAATGTTCATCAAAGAATCTAAATGATCACTTCATAATCAATTCAATAATCAATTCTCATCTTTTCATATTCGCAATAATGAAATAGATTAAAACAAAGTATTTTGCAATTTTTACTTCCCGTTGCAGTAGAGTATTGATTTTATCAAGAAAAATAATCAAGGTCAGAACCCGTCAAGCTCCATTAGAAACGCCAGACTTAATCATAGTTGATATATGGATAATTAAATGATTAAAATAACTTTGAGCCAGGTGCTGAATAATAAGTTTCATTTGCTTCAGGGACACTTTTTATTGCTACCAGGAGGTAGAGTTCACACTGACCATTCCATATCAGATATCTCTTCATTATGCACCGATGATCTTCTCAATCTTCCCCCATGGCTCCTGTGACTCAAGTTAAAATCCTGACCTCGGGTTCTGTCTGTGTGGAGTTTGTACGTTCTCCCTGTGACCGTATGCTCCGATTTCCTCCCACATTCCAAAGACGCGCTGGGTTGGATCGTTAATTGTCCTCTGTAGATGTTCCCCTACGTGAGGGGCAGCACGGTGGCGCAGCACCAGAGACCCGGGTTCGATCCTGACTACGGGTGCTGTCTGTACGGAGTTTGTGCGTTCTCCCTGTGACCGTGTGGGTTTTTCCCAGGTGCACTGGTTTCTTCCCACACTCCAAAAACGTACAGGTTGTAGGTTAATTGGCTTCAGTGAATATAGAAGTTGGGAGGTCATGATGCAGTTATATAAGATGTTGCTGAGGCCGCACTTAGACTGCGTTCACCATGTTATAGGAAAGATGGTGTCAAGCTGGAAAAGGTACAGAGAGGATTTACAAGGATGTTGCCAGGACTAGAGGGTCTGAGCGATAGGCGGAGGTTGAGTAGGTTGGGACTCTATTCCTTAGAGCGCAGGAGGATGAGGGGTGATCTTACAGAGGTGTATAAAATCATGAGAGGAATAGATCGGGTAGATGTACAGAGTCTCTTGCCCAGAGTAGGGGAATCAAGGACCAGTGAACATAGGATCAATATGAAGGGGAAAAGATTTAATAGGAATCTGAGGTGTAACTTTTTCACGCAAAGGGTGGTGGGTGTATGGAACAAGCTGCCAGAGGAGGTAGTTGAGGCAGGGACTATCCAAACATTTAAAAATTGTTAGACAAGTACATGGATAGGACAGGTTTGGAGGGATATGGACCAAACGTGGGCAGGTGGGTCTAGTGTAGTTGGGTCACACTGGCCGGTTTGGGCAAGTTGGGCCGAAGGGCCTGTTTCCGCACTGCATCTCTAAAAACTAAAACTGCTGCTTCATACTCTGGGGACGCATGTTCAGCCCTGAACTCGGGGACTGTCTGTGTGGAGTTTGCATGTTCTCACTGATATGTGGGTTTTCTCAAATCAGCCTCATAGTGAGGGTGACATTGTCCACCACACTACAAGCCGGTTACTCCAACATTCTACGTCCATTCTACTTTGACAAAGATTGTCCAGGGAGATAGAGACTGAGAAAAAGTTTCAAGGATATTCTCAAAGCCAGCACAAAGCCCAGGCTCACGATCATTAAAATACAGGAGAATTGTTCAGCTCGACACTAAGTACTTGGTGTCTCTCCAAGAAAACAATGAAACCAAACACAAGAGGCATAAAGCAGCTCAAACCACCCAGCTCCCCTGTCAGGCAGTGACTGTCCCATTCACAGCAGAGTTTGTAGACTTCACATCGATCTCAAAAAGGCACACAAAGTTCTGGAGAAACTGTGCAGGTTTGGCAGCATCTCTGGAGAACATGGATGGGTCGAGACTCTTTTTCGCACCTGAAAATTTCTTGACCTGAAACATCGCCTATCCATGTTCTCCAGAGATGCTGCATGACCTGCTGGGTTACTCCAGCACTTTGTGATTTTTTGTGCATTAACCAGCATCTGCAGCTGCTTGTTTCTTCACACAGATAATATACATTAGGTGTCAAGATTAAGAAGAGCGCCATTGTTATTATAGGAAGGATGTCAACAAAATAGAGAGAGTACAGAGGAGATTTACTAGAATGTTGCCTGGGTTTCAACAACTAAGTTACAGGGATAGGTTGAATAAGTTAGGTCTTTATTCTCTGGAGCGCAGAAGGTTAAGGGGGGACTTGATAGAGGTCTTTAAAATGATGAGAGGGATAGACAGAGTTGATGTGATCAAGCTTTTCCCTTTGAGAATAGGGAAGATTCAAACAAGAGGACATGACTTCAGAATTAAGGGACAGAAGTTTAGGGGTAGCATGAGGGGGAACTTCTTTACTCAGAGAGTGGTAGCGGTGTGGAATGAGCTTCCAGTGGAAGTGGTGGCGGCAGGTTCGTTGGTATCATTTAAAAATAAATTGGATAGGCATATGGATGAGAAGGGAATGGAGGGTTATGGTATGAGAGCAGGCAGGTGGGACTAAGGGAAAAAAGTTGTTCGGCACGGACTTGTAGGGCCGAGATGGCCTGTTTCCGTGCTGTAATTGTTATATGGTTATATGGTTATATGGTTATTGTGCCACCCCAGTGTTTCAGTTCCAGTGGTGACGTTGGTTATCAACATGGAACCATCCAACAGGATTCACCATCATGACTGAAACCTTAATCCAGGACTAGATAGATAGTTATGCTCTCTGACCTATGGGACGTGTCTCCTAAGTTGTATTATTGATAGTTTATCCTACTTTTCTAATTTCTTTTCTTTCTTTCTTTATTTTTCCTATCTATAAATATAAATAAATAATTAGAGGCAATGTTAATATGTAACCGATAAAGGAGGATCCCAACTACTTTGTTAACTGGGTCCCTGGAATCCTGGATATTTAATGTGTAATCGTTAAACAAAGTCTGTATTGGTTTGGACTATGATATGCAGATGCCTCTAATAAAAAATTTATTAAAAAAAAAAAAGGATTCACCATCAAAGGCGGTTACGGTGGAACAGCAGTAGAGTTGCTACCTTACAGCGAATGCAGTGCTGGGGACCCGGGTTCGATCCCGACTATGGGTGCTCTCTGTGTGGAGTTTGTACGTTCTCCCCGTGACTTGCGTGGGTTTTCTCTGAGATCTTCGATTTCCTCCCACACTCCAAAGACGTACAGGTTTGTAGGTTAATTAGCTTGACAAATGTAAAAATTGTCCCTAGTGTGTGTAGGATGGTGTTAATGTGCGGGGATCGCTGGTCAGCACGGACCCGGTGGGCCAAAGGGTATGTTTCCGTGCTGTATCTCTAAACTAAACTAAACGAAATCATCACCCTTTCGTGCATTGCCTCGAAGGCTTTCAGTATAAACCACCGTCCAGTTGGTGGCTGATCAAAGTTCTATGTTTTCCAGAGCTGTCCACCTGCATGGTCCATGCCAACATGGCCAAACCAATCCTTCCCAGTGACCGGGAACATGGAGAACCTCCGCACATTCTATCCCTTAGACCACAGGAAGATGAGGGGTGATCTTATAGAGATGTGTAAATCCATGGGTGATATAGATTTGGTAGATGCACAGTCTCTTGCCCAGAGTAGGGGAATTGAGAACCAGAGGACTTAGTGTAAGGTGAGGCAGGAAAGATTTAATAGGAACCTGAGGGGTAAGGTTTTCACACAAAGGGTGGTGAGTGTATGGAACGAGCTGCCAGAGGAGGTCATTGAGGCAGACAACTATTGCAATGTTTAAGAAACAATGAGACAGGTACATGGATAGGATAGGTTTGGAGGGATATGGGCCAAACGCAGGCTGGTGGGACTAGTGTAGATGGAGCATGTGGGGAAGTTGTGCCAAAGAGCCTGTTTTCATGCTGTAATGCTCTATGATGGAGTAACTCAGTGGGTCAGAGAGCATCTCTGGACAATGTTCGCTGGAGATCATTGATAGGTGATGTTTCGGGTCAGGACTCTTCTTCATACAGAGCGTGTGCGAGCTTTGCAAGTGGGTTGCCCATCAATCAGTGAAGTTTTCACATTTTGCATAATTTAGAGATTTCGCTGAGCCCACTTCTATATAAGGTAACCTTCAATAAATATTAATGTTTCTTGGGAAATGATGTCTTCTGAACTGTGTTAAAAAATAATTAATTTCTGCCACCTAAATGGACTCTTCTGAGGGAAGAAACGTTTTGTTGTGAATTAAAAGGAATCAACATATTCTGAGCAGGATGGCTGGTGAACATAAGCTGTTAGCACATGAAAGGTACAAAATAAAAGGAAACAAATAATTCTGAATATGAAAGCCAGGCGTGTATGTATGCAGAGAAGCAGCGATTAGTGAAACATTGAAACACCTTGTAGTCTGGGATGGAAATCTGCAATTTTTTTGACTTGCAGTGTTTGTTGGCTCCTTACTAATTCACGGTTGACAAATCTGGCATCGTACAAACAGTTCCTACTGCTGTGTTGATCAAAGGTCGAACACCAAGTGAGATGAGAAGGCATTGTTTCAATTCCTTTACATAAAGCTGTAAGGCAAGATAACAGCTGGGGGGGAAAAGTTTTCCCCTCACTCTCAGTCTGAAGAAAGGTCTCGACCCAGAACGTCACCTCTTCCTTTTCTCCAGAGATGCTGTCTGACCCACTGAGTTACTCCGACTTTTTGTGTCTATCTTCGGTTTAAACCTGCGTCTGCAGTTCCTTCCGATGCAACACAACAGCTTGGGGGAAAAGTAGTTCTAGAAACCCTCATTCTTTGCTTGGTTGAAAGATACAGCATGGAATCGGGCCCTTCAGCCCACCAAGTCCACGCCGACCATCGATCACCCGTTTGCACTAGTTCCATGTTACCCCATTTTCACATCCACTCTCCACATAGAGGAAGAGGACTTTGGAGATGTTGCCGATGTTGGGGGAGTCCAGAACCAGGGGCCACAGTTTAAGAATAAGCCGTTTAGGACGGAGACAAGGAAACACTTTTTCTCACAGAGGGTGGTGAGTCTGTGGAATTCTCTGCCTCAGAGGGCGTTGGATGCTTTCAAGAGAGAGCTAGATAGGGCTCTTTAAAATAGCGGAGTCAGAGGTTATGGGGAGAAGGCAGGAACGGGGTACTGATTAGGGATGATCAGCCATGATCACATTGAATGGTGGTGCTGACTCGAAGGGCCAAATGGCTTACTCCAGCACCCATTGTCTATTGTATATTGAGAACGTGCAAACTCCACACCGTGTCACTAAGGCAGCGTCTCTACTAACACAATCTACTACCAGAGAGCAGCGCTGAACTATTGTCGACCTTTTGGCGACCCTCGGACTCTCCTTGATCGGACTTTGCTGGCTTTACCTCGCACTAAACGTTATTCCCTTGTACTGTACTGTCAATGTACGGAATACTTTATTGTCACATGTGGCGAGGCACAGTGAGATTCTGTGCTGTGTACCCAACGTATACAAATAGCAGCCACGAACGGCGCTGACAAAGTTACAAAGCACGCCGGCTCCCCCTTTTGTTCCCCCTCCCGCCCCACAGTGGTTCCCCCACACCGGGACCCCATTGTCCTTTGTTCTCCCCCCCCCCCCCCCCACTCCACAATTGTCTATTTTTCTCCCCCCCCCACCCCACTTCCCCCTCACGGCAACTGTAATGCACTGCCCTCTGTGTGGCTCGATTGTAATCATGCATTGTCTTTCTGCTGACTGGAGAGCAGGCAACAAAAGCTTTTCACTGTACCTCGGTACACGTGACAACAAACTAAACTGAAGCGAAACTGAAACTGAATCAGCCTGCCATAATATTGCAACGGAAACAATCGCAATCTTTCATACTGCAGCCCTGACAGCAGGCCATAACTCTTATACACACCATCATTAATCACCTCCACAACAAGGTCCCTCTAATCCCTCTACCAATTACCTACATCTTTGCCCTCTGGTCATTGACCTAGTAAATCTATTTATCTCCATTGGCATGTTCAATTATCAATGCTAGTCGTGAAGCATCCTTGTGGATTTAATTAATCCATCTTATTATTGGTAAACCCAACAGAAAAATTATTTGTCATCGATGTGACATGTCCTCAGGATGTGAAGCAAAATAAACAATCCTTTCTTTGTATGACCGACTGACTTTGTTTGAGTGATTAAAAAAGAAAAGGAATTTAAGTATGGATCGGATGTCGCGGTCAATCAATTGACCAAGGATTTAGGATCAGGTTCAGGTTGAGATTTATTATTGTCACATGTACCGAGGGACAATGATAAGCTGTGTTTTGCATGCTATCCAAACAGATCAGATATACCATAGAGAGATACAATACATCAAGAGAGAAAACCCCGACAGTCCTTTCAGGTTCGGCAGAGGTTCACTTGCACCTCCACCAACCTCATCTACTGTATACATCGAGGTGTCCACATCGGCGGGACCAAACGTAGACTGGCCGACCCTTTCACTGAACCTACCTGATCTCCCGGTTCCCAAACACTTTAATTCCCCTTCCTGTTCCCACTCTGACCTTTCTGTTCTGGGCCTCCTCCGTTGTCAGAGTGAAGCCAAATGCAAATTGGAGGAACAGCATTACAACACGGCGGTATGAATATTGGTTTCACTAACTTCAAGTAACTGTTGCATTCCCCTCTCTCTCCATCACTCCCCCACCCTAATCATCCTCCTAGTTTCACTGGTAGACAAAAGTGCTGGAGAAACTCAGCTGGTGCGGCAGCATCTGTGGAGCGAAGGAAATAGGCAATGTTTCGGGCCCAAACGTTGCCTGACGTCTGAAGAAGGGTTTCGGACCGAAACTTTGCCTATTTCCTTCGCTCCATAGATGCTGCTGCACCCGCTGAGTTTCTCCAGCACTTTTGTCTACCTTCAATTTTCCAGCATCTGCAGTTCCTTCTTAAACGCCAAATTATTAATGCTCCTTTCAAAATATGTTTGCATTTTCAATGCATTAAGCATGCTTCAAAGTGCAAGATGTTGTTAGGCATCTTTGCTAATCACAAGCCACTTCACTTTTGCAGACGTTGGGTGGTGGAAGCTATTGATATTATATTGAAGACCACATGTTGCCTCGAGTGTATTCAAAGCCTCAAAATACCTTCAAAGGTGAACATGAATCACGAGAGGGCTGTGGGAAGCTTGCGAAAAAGCTCCGTGCAAAGTTACTCTGAGATCAGGGTAATAAACCGTTTTGAAACAAAGCTCTTTGTAATCCAGAGAACATTGGTCGCTCAACTTGCCCCTGGGAAACGATGCCAATGTCTCCCTTTGACCAGCCATTGTTGGGAGCCACACTACACGTCATCTGCCGAGCGTCTTTGCATTTGTCACAGCTGCGGCTGCCTCTTCCGTATGCTTCAAGCGAGCGGCATTGTTCTGTTGGAGAGGGATGCGTTGTTAATAGCAGGACAAGACAGCAAAAAGGTTGGAGTACAAAAGGCAAGCGCGCAGCGTGATTTCCTGATGCGCTACAAAATGTGCAAATAAACGGCCAGATCCGGCATTCATAATTGATATATCTACCACACAAGCCTTAAGCATGTTGGAGATGAAGGGAAAGTAGTTAACATTTCAGGCCCCTGACCCTTCTTGAGAAAATGTTTCCCCAGCATTTTCGAGGATTCAAGGGAGTTTATTGTTATGTGTCCCTGATAGGACAATGAAATTCCTGCTTTGCTTCAGCACAAAAGAACATAGCAGGCATTGACTACAAAGCAGATCAGTGTGTCAATAAGCAACAGATTTTCTGTTGATTATTGCAGATTTTCCGCATTTGCAGTTTAAAAAGAAATTATAGACAATAGACAATAGGTGCAGGAGTAGGCCATTCGGCCCTTCGAGCCAGCACCGCCATTCAATGTGATCATGGCTGATCATCCACAATCAGTACCCCGTCCCTGCCTTCTCTCCATATCCCTTTACTCCGCTATCCCTAAGAGCCCTAAGAATTCGTAAGTTCATAAGTCATCGGAGCAGAATTTGGCCATTTGGTCCATCGAGTTTTCTCTGCCATTCAATCATCTTTCCCTCTCAACCCATTCTACTGCCTTCTACCCATAAGCCCTGACACCCTCACTAATTAAGAATAGTCGCTAATCAAGACTGAGGTCTGAAGAAGGGTCTCGAACCGAAACGTCACCAATTCCTTCTCTCCAGAGATGCTGCCCGTCCTGCTGAGTTACTCCAGCTTCATGTGTGTATCTGCGGTTTAAACCAGCATCTGCAGTTCCTTCCTAAACATTCATCCAATGTAATTCCTCAGCTTGATCTTTCTATTAGTGGAGTCAGTGGGACTCCCAGTCATATATTCCCATTGTCTGTTCACCTATTCTCACAAGCAGAGTGTTAAGTGGAGAGGTGACATATTTCATTACGAGAGGTAACTTAATGCTTGTACAATTCCTTCAAGGATCTTGCTGGATGAGGCTTGCAATTATAACCTTGTGTGACAGAAGAAATAAGCCCCAGTGACCTAATTTGCAGATCTAAAACACTGTGATTTGATTCATTTCCACCTAGAAATCATCTCGTGAAGTCCCTTCTGTCCCCTCTGCAAGCTGCTTCCTGCACAAGGAAGGTTCTCCAAGGGTCAGAGCAAGGATTTTAATTTAACCCCGAGAGGTTTTGCCATCTTAAAGATCCGATGCGGGATTATGTGCCTGCTGATCTTCCTGTCATAATCTAATACCTACAGTGGAGCTGCGGGTAGTTCCTGCCTCACAGCGCTTTCAGCGCCACAGACGCGGGTTCGATCTGGACCACGGGAGCTGCCTGTACGGAGTTTGTACGTTCTCCCCGTGAACTGTGTGGGTTTACTCCGAGAGCTCCAGCTTCCTCCTACAGGCAGCACCCGTCGTCGGGATCGAACCCGGGTCTCTGGCGCTGCAAGCGCTGTGCGGCAGCAACTCTACCGCTGCGCCACCGTGCCGCCGTAGTCATTATGTGTGAGTGAGGGTGAGAGAGAGGGGGAGAGAGTGAGAGAGAGAGGGGGAGAGAATAGGGAAAGAGAAAAAGGGAGGGAGAAAGAGAAGGGGAAAGAGAGAGGGAGAGAGTGTCGATCCTGTTGCTAAGGACCAGTAACAAAGACGACAACCGCTATCAGGAAAATATTGATAATTTACCCCTAATTGTTCCTGCACCTTTGCAGCAACTAGAAATATTGCAGAGTTATCTGCGACTGTTACAGTAATTAAAAGATAAGATTGTGCCACAGTGATGTTCTTATCTATTAGCTACAAGCACAAAGAAATGCCTTAATCTGCATAAACTTCTGTAGTGCGGAGATGCAGAGGTGTTACTTTCAGCAATAATATTTCCACTATTGTGCTCTCTCCACCTGTAATAGCAATCGCGGTTGAAATTGAAAGTGGGTGAAGTAGTTCGATTAATTCACCCTGCGGAGCTTGCTTGGTTAGGCACTGGCTTTCTTCAAGGACCCACCAAAGACTATTGTGTAATTTCTTCACTCAACCCTGCACTAAATCAGCATTTAGTCTCATATTTGGCCTGTTCTGCCTGGCGTGCTTGTCTCTCGTGCCCCAAGGCACACAATCCAATTTCAATTAGGTAGCAGGCACAAGTATTAGGAGTGCTTGTTTAAGAAAGAACTGCAGATGCTGGTAAATCGATGCAAAATGCTGGAGTAACTCAGCGGGTGAAGCAGCATCTATGGAGAGAAGGAATTGCCGATGTTTCGGGTCCTTCCGCTGTAGAACATTGGGGGGCAGGGTGTGGTGTGGACACCTTTCGAACATGGGAAGGGATGTCAGCCCAGGAGGCCACATGAGTGGTATAAGATAAGATAAGCCAACACTACCAAATATAACACTACTTAATGCACGGCACAACGGCACGGTGGCGCTGCAGTAGAGTTGTGGCCTCACACCGCCAGAAACCTGGGTTCGATCCTGACTACAGGTACTGTCTGTACGGAGTTTGTACGTTCTCCCCGTGACCTGCATAAGTTTTCTCCGGGTGCTCTGGTTTCCTCCCACACTCCAAAGACGTACAAGTTTGTAGGCTAATTGGCTTGGCAAAATTGTAAATAATCCTTAGTGTATAGTGTTAGTGTGCGGGGATCATTGGTCGGCACATGCTCATCGGGCCAAAGGGCCTGTTTCCATGCTGTATCTGTCAACCAAACTAGGCTAAGTCAGTGTCCACTGATTGTGAAACTCTTGTCAGAGGAAGAAGCCAATGAAGGGATAATCGGTCATTTTTCCCACTCTGGATTATAATCGTGGACCTCTGCTGTAAAATACACCGTGCCTCTATCTGCAGGGCAAGGGGATTTGGTTTGGCAATGACAATGTACACCACGTCCTTGCCAATGTTTGTTCATCTGGCTCCACCTTGGAAGAATGACCAACTCTTCCCTGAAGACTTGTTGCGATAAGCAAACTGTATCTCAGCCAGATTCCGTCCGTCTCCACAGGCAACAGCAGAAACATCTCCATTAGAAAGTTTTGCATTTAACACAGGAGGGTCTCTGGTCTTCCACTACACCAGGCATCACCCAGGAATGAGTAGGTTAACCTATGATGAGCGTTTGTCGGCACCGGACCTACACTCGCTGGAGTTTAGAAGAATGAGGGGGGACCTAATTGAAGCATACATAGAAACATAGAAAATAGGTGCAGGAGTAGGCCATTCGGCCCTTCGAGCCTGCACCGCCATTCAATATGATCATGGCTGATCATCCAACTCAGTATCCTGTACCTGCCTTCTCTCCATACCCCCTGATCCCTTTAGCCACAAGAGCCACATCTAACTCCCTCTTAAATATAGCCAATGAACTGGCCTCAACTACCTTCTGTGGCAGAGAATTCCAGAGATTCACCGCTCTTTGTGTGAAAAATGTTTTTCTCATCTCGGTCCTAAAAGATTTCCCCCTTATCCTTAAACTGTGACCCCTAGTTCTGGACTTCCCCAACATCGGGAACAATCTTCCTGCATCTAGCCTGTCCAACCCCTTAAGAATTTTGTACGTTTCTATAAGACCCCCCCCCTCAATCTTCTAAATTCTAGCGAGTACAAGCCGAGTCTATCCAGTCTTTCTTCATATGCAAGTCCGGACATCACATCATACAGAATAGTGAAAGGCTTGGATAGAATGCATGTGGAGAGGATGTTTCCATTAGTGGAAGAATCTAGAACTAGAGATCTGTGCTTCAGAATTAAAGGACGTTCTTTTAGGAAGGAGATGAGGAGAAATTTATTTTGTCAGAGGGTGGTGAATCTGTGTGAATCGTACCCGGGACCCTGGCGCTGTGCGGCAGCAACTCTACCGCTGCCCTTAAATATCTTTGCTGAATTCGAGAACCAGAGGACATAGGTTCAAGGTGACGGGGCAAGGATTTAATTTGAATCTGATGTGCAACTTTTTCACACTGGTGGTGGGTATATGAAATGAGCTGCCAGAGGGGGTGGTTGAGGCAGGAACTATAACAACATTTAAAATACATTTGTACAGGTACGTGGATAGGAAAGGTTTAGAGGGGTGTGGGCCAAACGCGGGCATGTGGGACTAGTGTCGATGGGGCATCTTGGTCGGCATGGGCAAGCTGGGCCAAAGGGCCTGTTTCCCTGCTGTCTGACTCTCTGACTCTATGACAACTATCACCTTCATCCAATCGGGGTGGGGGGGGGGGTTGGGGGGAGTACTGGCCTCGCCAGTGAAGCCAACGTTGCTGAATATTTTGATCTGCAATCTATTTTTGAGCACCTGCTGTTTTAACTTGATTAATCGAAACCCCTTGTTGCACTACCCACAGAGACAGAGGTCGCAGTACACTTTCACACACACATGGAAATCCTTTTTATGAAAGGATTTTTTTATGAGGGAATATTCAAGAGGCATTCAATTTTGAACAGTTCCACTGTGAGTTTCATCAGCATGCAGGGAGGAAGCAGATACTGACAAAGCACACAATTATTGTTCTTGTCAGATCCCTGGGAGGATGTTGCCCGGACTAGAGTGTCTGAGCTACAGGGAGAGGTTGAGCAGGCTGGGACTCTATTCCTTGGAGCGCAGTAGGACGAGGGGTGATCTTTTAGAGTGTGTAAAATCATGAAAGGAATAGATTGGGTAGACGTACAGAGTCTCTTGCCCAGAGTAGGTAAATCGAGGACCAGAGGGCATATGCTTAAGGTGAAGGGGAAAAGATTTAATAGGAATCTGAGAGGTAACTTTTTCACATAAAGGATGGTGGGTGTATGGAACAAGCTGCCAGAGGAGGTAGTTGAGGCAGGGACTATCCCAATGTTTAAGAAACAGTTAGACAGGTAAATGGATAGGACAGGTTTGGAGGGATATGGACCAAACGCTTTCAAGTGGGACTGGTGTAGCTGGGACATGTTGGCCGGTGTGGGCAAGTTGGGCCAAAGGGCCTGTTTCCACGCTGTATCACTCTATGACTCTGCCTTTCCACCACAGCCGATTGTTTTCTTCTCTGCGGCATTGACAATTTGAGGGTTCCTTAACTTCACTTAAATTCAGGTATTTGTAATCCAGTCTGGCTCCCCTTCTCCATTAACGATTGTAAACCTGTAGGGTAGCTGGTGGAGGCACTGCTGCACTGTTCCAGTGCACCAAGTCTATGTACGCCATTCCATATCCACCTATTCAACATTCATTCCATAAAATATTCTCCCCACCACCTTTTATTGTTTTATTAATGTCACGTGTACCGAGGTACAGTGAGACATTTTTTTGTATTTTAGGTGAGTTTAGTTTATTATGACCCGTACCGAGGTACAGTGAAACGTTTTTGTGTTGCGTGCTATCCAGTCAGCGAAAAGACTGTACATGATTCCAATCAAGCTGTCCGCCGTGTACAGATACCGGATAAAGGGAGCAGCGGGTCCTGGAGCGACGTTTCCCTGAGGGGACCTGGCCAGAACATCGGCTTGGGCGGCGGCGCAGAACATTGGCTTTGGCGGCGTCGCAGCGCTGGAGCGCTATTGCGGAGCGGGCGATGCCTTGCCTGGGTCGCCGCGCTGGAACTCCAGTATGTTGGGACCACCGATAAGAACATTGTGGAGCCGCGGTTCTGTGGAGCGGCCAGCTGCGACGCTGAACGTTACATCCCGGAACCTGGGATCTCTTGCTGAGATCACCAGTGTGTGGAGCTCCGTCCGGCGCGGTCTGTTGGCTTGGAAGCCGCGGTCTCCGGTGGGAAGGCGGCCGTTCCTGGCACCCCAAGCCGCTGGGGGTTCTCCCGACGCCGGAGCACCATCACCCGGCGAGAACATCGGGCGCCGTGGCGGCGACTGTGGAGACCTCAATAGGCCCGACTTTGGGTGGACAAGAGGATGGGGACTGGACTTTGTGCCTTCCCCCACAGTGGGAATCACTGCGGGGAGATGTTTTTGTGTTGAACTTCTTTTTGAATACTATGTTGTATTTTTATTAGTGTGCTGCAAGGACATCAGAATTTCCCCTGAATAAGGGGATTAATAAAGTTTAATCTAATCTAATCTAATCTAAGGGCGTTTTATTGTCACAGAAGACCAATAAAGTCCAACTAATGATATTTTGAAGGTCTCCAATGATGTAGGTGGGAGTCAGGCCCTCTCTCTAGATGGCGAACTTCAGGCCTTTCAATGAATAACGACGAAAGAATTAACACCTGCAGTTGCTTGAGTTTTCATGCTGAAAGAATGGTGCCCATCAAAAAATACCACCAATACTGCAACTCCAAAACATGAACAGAAAATGCTGGAAAACACAACACTAGGGCGTTACAGTGGTAGAGTTGCTGCCTTACAATGCCTGAGATCCAGGTTCAATCCTGACAATGGGTGCTCTCTTTACAGAGCTTGTATGTCCGATCAAAGATAGTCTGAGGGTCTCCAATGAGGTAGATAGTAGCTCAGGACTGCTCTCTAGTTGTGGTAGGACGGTTCAGTTGCCTGATTACAACTGTCCCTGAACCTGGAGGTGTGCGTTTTCACACTTCTACGCCTCTTGCCTGATGGGAGAGGGGAGAAGAGGAAGTGAGACTGGTCCTTGATTAAGTTGGTGGCCTTGCCAAGGCAGCGTGGAGTCTAGATGGAGCCAATGGAAGGAAGGTTGGTCCACTTGATGGTCTGGGCCGCGCCCGCAATTCTCTGCAAATATCTTGCGGTCTTGGATGGAGCTGTTCCCAAATTGTACTTTCACCAAAAGGTGGTTCAGGCAAGCGGTTCACCACCATCTTCTCAAGGGAAATGGTAGATGGGGAATAAATCATCATCTGAATCCAATTCTCCTGACCAAACAGACATTATTTAGCTAACTCTTTCTATGCTTGGAAATACAAACATACGGCATTTTCAGTGAAGTTAGCCCAAGTGCAAGAGATGGCAAATTCCGCCTTGTATCTTTTTTTTGTTGCGAAAGTAAACGTCTAACTTTCTGGTCTACTTTTACGTTTGGCAAAGTTAGCCCTTACTCTCTCCCTGACCTTGAGGTAGTGGCAGGGGATGGGAGCGTATTCACACCTCATTTATCTGATCCTCCATCAGGACTCTCTCCTGTCAGCAAGAACCGCAGTGTGTCGTGAATGATGGATGCTGTGGCTGGCGAACCATTTCCCCTCTGAAAAGGGGAACCAAGAAAAGAGAGCCGCAGAGGAGAGGAGGAACAGAAGAGGCAAAAGGGCAAAGACTTTATATACAAAGTACCCAAGTCTACCTGAGGTACATCTCAACCTAATTGGGCAGACCCGTGGGAGTGGTATTTGTTGGTAGCTCGAAAAGCGACTTGTCTTTCTGTAGGAAAATCTTCAGATGACCCAACAGCGATTGTTTAAACACTCTGACAAACAGCATTCAGGCAGTGGCTAGATCATTTGTTTACTCCTGGTGACGTTGATTATGGTATATCAGTGAAAGAGTCATACAGCATGGAAACAGGCCTTTCGGCCCAACTTGCCCATGCTGACCACCATGCCCTATCTACACTTGTTAGAGACACAGCATGGAAACAGGCCTTTCGGCCCAACTTGCCCATGCTGACCACCATGCCCTATCTACACTTGTTAGAGACACAGCATGGAAACAGGCCTTTCGGCCCAACTTGCCCATGCCGACCACCATGCCCTATCTACACTTGTTTGCGTTTTAGAGACACAGCACGGAAACAGGCCCTTCGGCCCACCGAGTACCGATCCCCGCACACTTACACTATCCTACACACACTCAGGACAATTCACAATTATACTAACCCAGTTAACCTGCAAACCTGTACGTCTTCGGAGTGTGGGAAGAAACCGGAGCTCCTGGAGAAATCCCATGCAGGTCACATGGAGAACGTTCAAACTCCGTACAGACAAGCACCTATAGTCAGGATCGAACCCTAGGTCCCTGGCGCAGTAAGGCAGCAACTCTACCACTGTGCCACCATGCCATCCTAGTTCCACCTGCCCATGATTGGTCATATCCCTCTAAACCCTCTAATGGAATATTGTATAAGAAGGAACTGCAGATGCTGGAAAATCGATGGTACACAAAAGAAGGGTTTCGGCCCGAAACGTTGCCTATCTCCTTTGCTCCATAGATGCTGCTGCACCCGCTGAGTTTCTCCAGCATTTTTGTGTACCCTCTAACGGAATGACTAGCCTGATCTATGCCACTCTCTTCTTCCGCACACCATTCACCCGAGAGAACAGGCGGACATCTGGGTTTATGTCTAATCCACAGGGTGGTCCTTCTGAAACGTGGGGCACTGCAGCTGCACTGTGCTGGAGTGTTGGCCTGGAGTTTTGTTCTTGAATGCCCAAAGTCCAGTCTGGCAGAGTGCTTCAAGCTTGGGTGAGAGGGTCCTTGTCCAAGGCTGAACAATAGATGGCGGAATAAATGCAGGGCTAATAATCCATATCAACATGCACAATGAGAGACAGGAGAGGAAAAGCCTGTTTATGTTGGCACTGCACACTCACAGCTTCCCTTTCAATGCTGAGCAAGTTTGCCTATTTTTAAAAGTAATTTGCACTCTTCCATTCCATTTCGGAACATGATGTGAGAGGTGATAATGTGGCTCTCGTTCACTTGCCCGCACCGCGATAGATTCAAAGCCATCTGATTATAAAAGGGAAACATAGAAACATAGAAACATAGAAAATAGGTGCAGGAGTAGGCCATTCGGCCCTTCGAGCCTGCACCGCCATTCAATATGATCATGGCTGATCATCCAACTCAGTATCCTGTACCTGCCTTCTCTCCATACTCCCTGATCCCTTTAGCCACAAGGGCCACTTCTAACTCCCTCTTAAATATAGCCATTAAACTGGCCTCAACTACTTTCTGCGGCAGAGAATTCAGCAGATTCACCATTCTCTGTGTGAAAAAAAATCTCATCTCGGTCCTAAAGGACTTCCCCCTGATCCTTAAACTGTGACCCCTTGTTCTGGACTTCCCCAACATTGGGAACAATCTTCCTGCATCTAGCCTGTCCAACCCGTTAAGAATGTTGTAAGTTTCTGTAAGATCCCCCCTCAATCTTCTATATTCTAGCGAGTACAAGCTGTGTCTATCCAGTCTTTCTTCATATGAAAGTCCTGCCATCCCAGGAAGATCTGTAATGGAGTGAGGAGAGGGTGGAAGCTGACGTTATCATGGGGTGTAGATAAATACTGGGAGACGTTGATCGTCTGACTTTACAATATGCTATGGGCTGATTTGTAGTTTAGTTTAGAGATACAGCGCGGAAACAGGTTCTTCGGCCCACCGAGTCCACGCCGACCAGCGTTCCCCGCACATAAACACTCTCCTACACACACTAGGGACAATTTACACGTATAACAAGCCAATTAACCTACAAACCTGGAGTGTGGGAGGAAACCGAAGATCTTGGAGAAAACCCACGCAGGTCATGAGGAGAACGTACAAACTCCGTACAGACAGCACCCCTAGTCGGGATCGAACCCGGGTCTCCGGCGCTGCATTCGCTGTAAGGCAGCAACTCTACGCTGCACCACACGTGTAAGACAACAGTCTATGTGGAGATTTGTTAAGACAAATCGGGTGATCAGGAGCAGCAGTACTGATTGTTAGCAAGATTCTTCATAGAATCGAGGTGACAAAGAGATAAATGGAGTCTGTTTAAGAAGGAACTGCAGATGCTGGAAAATCGAAGGTAGACAAAAATGCTGGAGAAACTCAGCGGGTGCGGCAGCATCAATGGAGTCATCTATTTGAAATTGGTAAATGCAGTGTTCATTACAGAAGATTGCAAAGTTCCAATTCACTAGATGAGGTATTCTTCCACTGAACCTTAGCAATTTCTTTCATGAGGCCGTACCAGCATCAGCTCACCTCTGCCTTCCTTGCCCTGTAAACCTCTCTTCCAAACAGTAACCCTTCACATCTGGCAGGTTAATCCAATCTTCTGTGGTTTGTACAGAAGCCGCAGGTGAAATGGCGTGAAGTGTTGCTGTGGTGTGAATCAATGTATCTTCAATCGGAGGAACAGCACCTCATATTTCACTTGGGCAGCTCACAACCCAGCGGTATGAACATTGGATTCCATAGTTCTAAGTAACTTCAACCCATAAATGCGCACCTCCCCCCCCCCCCCCCCCCCCCCCCCTTGCCCCCTTCCTCCTCTATAGTCGTTTTACTATTTCCATAGTTCTCCACATATCACATCTTCCCTAACCAACAATGGACCTATCAGGCAAAGCCCGGCCTGAGGTCATTTGTGGCTGACACTGACTGGCTCCAGCTCTTCCCCTCCCTTTCTCCCCCAAACTTTCATCTCTCTCCCTTCTTTCGCTCTCTTCCACTTTCTTTCCCTCTCCCTCTCCATCTCCCTCCCCCTCCCCCTCCCCCTCTCCCTCTCCCTCTCCCTCTCCTCTCTCTCTCCCTCTCCCTCTCCCTCTCCCTCTCCCTCTCCCTCTCCCTCTCCCTCTCCCTCTCCCTCTCCCTCTCCCTCTCCCTCTCCCTCTCCCTCTCTTACATAGACACATAGAAAATAGGTGCAGGAGTAGGCCATTCAGCCCTTCGAGCCTGCACCGCCATTCAATATGATCATGGCTGATCATCCAACTCAGTATCCCGTACCTGCCTTCTCTCCATACCCCCTGATCCCTTTAGCCACAAGGGCCACATCTAACTCCCTCTTAAATATAGCCAATGAACTGGCCTCGACTACCCTCTGTGGCAGAGAGTTCCAGAGATTCACCACTCTCTGTGTGAAAAAGTTTCTTCTCATCTCGGTCCTAAAGGATTTCCCCCTTATCCTTAAACTGTCACCCCTTGTCCTGGACTTCCCCAACATCGGGAACAATCTTCCTGCATCTAGCCTGTCCAACCCCATAAGAATTTTATACGTTTCTATATGATCCCCTCTCAATCTCCTAATTTCTAGCGAGTATAAGCCAAGTCTATCCAGTCTTACTTCATATGAAAGCCTCTTCCACCCTCTCTCCCTCCCCTCTCCCTCTCCCTCCCTCTCCCTCTCCCTCTCTCCCCCTCCCCCTCTCCCTCCCTTTCCCTCCCCCTCTCCCTTCTGTCTGGGCAGAGGGCTCCCCTCCCACCCACTGTGACCATGTATAGTAATTGTAGATGTTGGAGTCGACACTGGGTGGCCATTTACTGTCGACCTGCTGGACACTGGGGTACTGAACCCCCACTGTGTCCTATGGTTGCGGGGAGGAGTGTTGCTGCTGAAATCTGCTTCCCAGCTTCCCCATCTCAAGCAGCACCTTCAGTCTACAAGGAACGAGCATGGTTTCTTAGACCAGCCCTGGAATCGATTAGAAAAACCTCCCTCGACCAGGAGCTAATCAGATCCGAATAACTATGTTGCCCATCATGATTCAGAATACAAATCAGAATAAGCCCCTCTGTCATCCTACTAATTGGGGGTGAAAAAGCCATCACATCCTTTAAATGGAATGACATCCAGAATTAAGTTTTTGTTTCTCTGGATTGTTTGTGAAAGAGTAATGGGTTTTCAATGCAATTATTGACATAAAGAACTCATGAATATTTATGGGCCTTTCCAATTCCAATTAAACTGCAGGAAAAATTCAAATAATATTTATATCACTCATAGGGCCTTTTGTGGTTAATGTCGAGAGTTATACCCCTGCAGTGGAGTTTGCTGCGGGCTGGCGAATATTGATGGTGAATATAAGCAAAACCGAACTGGTTTTATGGCCACGATTTATGATCGCAGTCATTTTGTACTTCAATATTCTGCCTGGTTCTGTGAAAGCAGCTCAGACTTGGTGCACTGGCCTTCTAACATATTCTCACAACAATTGGATGAGTCGGTGGAAGATCGATAGACCAGATAACAGATTTATTATGCCTCCTTTTCCCAATGCGTTTTAGCCTCTCACAGCGCTGGGAAAGAAAGCGTGTTGGCGTTGAGTCTTTGTGGCACATAGAATATAAAACAGCACCACACCAGCGGTAGAGTTGCTGCCTTGCAGCACCAGAGACTCAGGTTCGATCCTAACTACGGGTGCTGTCTGTTCGGAGTTTGCATGTTCTCCCTGTGACCGTGTGGGATTTCCCTGGGCTCTCTGGTTTCCTCCCACACTCCCAAAAATGTACATATTTGGAGGGTTAATTGGCCTCTGTGAATTGTGAATTGTCCTTTGTGTGTAGGAAGGTGCTTGTGTACGTGGTGGATACTAGTCGGTGTGGACTCGATGGGCCGAAGGGCCTCCTTTCCACGTTGTACCTCTATAAGTAAAAACAAATTTTTAAGAAGTCAGAACCTTTTTCTCCCAAGATGGAAATATCACAAACTAGAGGCATAGCTTTAAGATCAGAGTGGGGAGGTCTATTGGAGTTGAGGTGGGCCGGTTTTATACACAGGTGGGGGCCTAGTACACACTGCCACATGTGAAGATGAAAGCAGATACAACTACGAGGTTTTCTGATCGGCACATGAACATGCAGGGAATGGAAGGATATGGATATGGATTTGGACACGCTAGAGGCAGGAAACATTGGACACGCTAGAGGCAGGAAACGTTCCCGATGTTGGGGGAGTCCAGAACCAGGGGCCACACAGTTTAAGAATAAGGAGTAAGCCATTTAGAGCGGAGACAAGGAAACACTTTTTCTCACAGTGAGTTGTGAGTCTGTGGAATTCTCTGCCTCAGAGTGCAGTGGAGGCAGGTTCTCTGGATGCTTTCAAGAGAGAGCTAGATAGGGCTCTTAAATATAGCGGAGTCAGGGGATATGGGGAGAAGGCAGGAACGGGGTACTGATTGGGGATGATCAGCCATGATCACATTGAATGGTGCAGCTGGCCCAAAGAGCCGAATGGCCTACTCCTGCACCTATTGTTTAATCATCTATTGTCTATCGTAGAAACAAAATGCTGGAGTAACTCAGCGGGACAGGCTGCATATGTGGAGAAGAGGAGTAGGTGACGTGGAGTCTGAAGAAAGGTCTCGCCCCGAAACGTCACCCATTCCTTCTCTCCAGAGATGCTGCCTGACGCGCTGAGTTACTCCAGCATTTTGTGTCTACCTCTGGGTTGCAAGCTGCCCAAGCGAAATATGAAGTGCTGTTCCTCCAAGTTAAAGCGTGGGAATGTTGTTCTTCCCTCTCGTTCTTCTTGACACTGGAGAATGAAGCTTCAGGCTACCTGACCTCGCACAGCAAACTGGTGGGCCTTCACCCTCTTGAATAGTGCAGGTGTCACAGGTCATGGGGAGAAGGCAGGAGAATGGGGTTAGGACGGAGAGATAGATCAGCCATGATTGAATGGCGGGGTAGACTCGATGGGCCGAATGGTCTAATTCTGCCCCTGTTCCTTACGACCTTATGACCAGACCTTATCAACAGTCTCACCAAGGCCCTCTTGTAATAACATATTGAACTAGCAGCCAGAGTTCTGGACTACTGATGTAGCATTGTGAGTTCAAATCCCATCACGGCAACCTGAGAAATTTAAATTCAAGCAGCCTGATAAACCTGGAATTTAAAGACATAGAAAAAGCTTCGAGGGAGAGCGAGAGCGAGAAACAGTCAATATTTCACGACGATGAGCTTTCAGCCGAGAGAATTATATTCTGTGGAGACTCATGCTGACTTCTAGATTTGACCAACCTCAGCTTGAATTTATATTATATATTTTTTCATAAATTTAGTAAAATATCCCTGCATAGTAGTGAAGGGGACATAGTAGTGGAATTCGAGTATGTGGAAAGTTTTAAAAAAAATATATGAAAGGGTAGAAGGCCATCCGGGGGAGTCCAAGAGGAGGAGAACCAGTGGACCAGAGAACCAGTGGACCAGAGAACCAGTGGACCAGTGGACCAGTGAACCAGTGGACCAGTGAACCAGTGGACCAGTGAACCAGTGGACCAGAGAACCAGTGGACCAGTGGACCAGTGAACCAGTGGACCAGTGGACCAGTGAACCAGTGGACCAGAGAACCAGTGGACCAGAGAACCAGTGGACCAGAGAACCAGTGGACCAGTGGACCAGCGAACCAGTGGGGCAGTGGACCAGCAGAGGGGGGGGAGGGAGATTGCAACCTTCACGTGGTCCACCCTGTTTCGACGAATGCAATCAACCTGGCGTGCACAATCAAATAAGATCAAACAGAACAAGTTGTCCAACAACTTTAGGCTGTGCACGCCATACACAAGAAGAAGAAGAAGTGGGAAAAGGGGTCATCACTGAGACTTTTTTTAATGAAAGGGTCTAGACAGAGTAGAAGACTGTCTGGGGGTTGTCTGAAGAATAGTCCCGGCTTTATACCGAAGATAGATAGACACAAAATGCTGGAGTAACTCAACGGGTCAGGCTGCATCTCTGTAGTCTGAAGAAGGGTCTTGACCCGAAACATCACCTATTCCTCTTCTCCAGAGATGCTGCCTGGCCCGCTGGGTTACTCCAGCACTCCATGTCTATCGGGAAGAAGGTACAGGATCCTGAAAACGGTAACGTCCAGGTTCAGGATCAGCTTCGTCCTTAAAGCCATCAGATGATATCATATTGAATGGCGGTGCAGGCTCGAAGGGCCGAATGGCCTACTCCTGCACCTATTTTCTATGTTTCTATGATATTAACACTACAACCTCCAAATAAGCTCTGAACTACATAGACATGGGGACATAGGTTTGTCTTTTTGAAATATTATTGTTTGTTTGTTTTTGTGTAGGTGTATATATATTATTTTTTTTTTCTCATTTATGATATTGTTTACTGTGTACTATGTTTACATATTCTGTTGTGCTGCAGCAAGTAAGAATTTCATTGTTCTATCTAGCACATATGACAATAAGACACTCTTGACTTTAGTGGAATTAGATGTGGTTCAAATGACCATCAACCCGGTTAAAGGAATAGGTTTCAAGGAGAGTTTTAACATGGAACATGGAACATGGAAAAGTGCAGAACAGGAACAGGCCCATTGGCCCAAAAAGTTGTGTGTCGAACATGACGCCAAGATAATCTAATTTCATCTGCCTGCGCGTTCACTAGTTATAGGAGTAGAATTAGGCCATTCGGCCCATCTAGTCTACCCCGCCATTCAATCATGGCTGAATCCCATTTTCCTGCCTTCTCCCCATAAACCTTGACACCCGTTCTAATCAAGAATTTGTCCATCTCAGCCGTAAAAATATCCACGTGATCCATACCCCTGCATTCCCTGCATGTCCATGCCAGGAGTGAATTCCCGGAATCAGGCCCTCAGCTGCTGCTGCTGCTGCTGGTAAAACGGAGGCCGAGAGGAGTGGAGAAAACTGGAGTTTATTCAGCTTCGTTTCTCGTCACGTATGCCGAGGTACAGTGAAAAGCTTTTGTTGCGTTCTATCCAGTCAGCGGCAAGAAAATACATGATTACAGTCGAGCAGAGATACATGACGAGGGAATAACGTTCAGCGCAAGACAAAGCCAGAAACAGCCAGGTTACTGTTGCTGGATCCAAAGCTAACCCCAGAAAGAAAATAACCATTTGTTACCCCCGGACAGCTGTTGTTCCTTCACCGGTGCCCATGCCAATTTATTATAACTAATAAAGGAGGTTAGGTTTGGACAAGAGCCCAGTGTGTGTGGAGAGGGACAAGTACTTATTAAACACTTCGGCTCATGTCCATATGGTGAGGGACAAGGAGATGGTGGGGAGTGAAGTCTGTCATCGGTGAACCACTGTTTTGTACACAGCCTTATAGATACAAGGTGCAGTGGCATCATGCTGCAACATCATCATAACACAGTTCTGGGCTACTGATGTAGAGAAGCAAGGTCAAATCCCATCAGTGCAAACGGTTCGAGATGGGATGTTGGACTCTGAGTGACTTTATGAAATTCGACATGTAATGCAAAGGATTGCAGAACTGGTCCAGAGATAATCGTTCAAAACACACAACAGCTCCTGACGGAATACAATTAATTAATGAATTAAAAGCTAGAGGTGGTAATGTTGGCCGCATAAACATCTGGTTCTGTAATGTTCTGGTGGCTCAGAGGCATAGCTGTCTTGTAGCCACAGAGATCTCGGTCTAATCTTTATCATTTTAATTCCCCATCTTGCCCCTCCTCTGATCTCCTAAGTGTATCGCTGCTGGCAAATTCATTTCACTGCACCTTCGTTGGTGCATGTGACGAATACATTTGATTTTGACTTCCTGTGTCTTCCTGCATTGGGTGGCATAGTGGCGCAGCTGGTAGAGCCATTGCCTCCAGCGCCAGAGACCCCGGTTCGATCCTGCCCTCGGGTGCTGTCGGAGTGCAGATTCATTTCTCTCCTGTGACCGTGTGGATTTTCTCCGGGTGCTCTGGTTTCCTCCCACATCCCCAAAGGGCACGTGGGTTTCTAGGCTGCTGTAAAATGATGCTGGGAGTGGATAAGAAAGCGGGATAATATAGAACTAGTGTGAATGGGTGATGATGGTCAGCGTGGACTCAATAGGCTGGAGGGTGGTGTTTCCATTACTGTATCAGTCAATGAGACCAAATGCAGTTCAAAGAACAACATTAATATTCTGTGTAGGATGGAAACCAAAGATAGACACAAAAAGCTGGGGTAAACCAGCGGGCCAGACAGCATCTCCGGAGAAAAGGAATAGGTGATGTTTCGGGTCAAGACTGAAGCCCACACATCTCCTGTTCCTTTTCTCCAGAGATGCCGTCTAATCCATTGAGTTACTCCAGGAGTTTGTGTCTAATACTCATCGTCTGCCGGGGTCACTCTACAGCCTTCCAGAGCAGCATTAATGTGCGAAAAGCTTTGAGATATGCAGGTTTTGGTTTAGTTTTAGTTATAGAGCTCGAGCATGAAACAGGTCCTTCGGCCGACTGAGTCCACACCAATTATCAATCACCCGTTCACACTAGTCTGAAGAAGGGTTTCGGCCCGAAACGTCACCTATTTCCTTCGCTCCATAGATGCTGCTGCACCCGCTGAGTTCCTCCAGCAATTTTGTGTACCACCCGTTCACACTAGTTCTATGTTCTTTTAATTTCTCATTGACTCCCTATCCACTTGGGGCAGTTTTGCAGAAGGCCAATTACCCCTACAAACTCACGTGTCTTTGAGTAAACATTGGAGACTCTTGGACTATCTTTAATTGGACATTTACTGGACTTTATCTCGCTGCAGGGGCTGACATTGAGGTGGTGCAGACATATAAATACCTTGGAGTGCACCTTGATAACAAACTGGACTGGTCTGTCAACTCTGACTCCCTCTACAAAAAAGGCCAGAGCAGACTCTTTTTCCTCAGAAGGCTCAAATCCTTCAATGTGTGTAATGAAATGCTGCACATGTTTTACAACACTGTGGTTGCAAGTGTTATTTTCTACGCTGTTGTCTGCTGGGGCAACAGCATTAGTGCAAAAAACAACAAGAAGCTGGTCAAACTGGTTAAACGAGCTAGCTCAGTGCTGGAGGGGAGAGTAGACTCTGGGATGGATGTGCTTGAGAGGCGTATGAGGCACAAGGTGCAGGTCATCCTGAAAAACCCCGGGCATCCCCTCCATGTAATTCTGGAGAGTCAAAAGAGCACTCGGAACAACAACCGGCTCCTCTCCCTGCCCTGTAGAACGGAGCGGTTCAGGAGATCCTTCACCCCTGCAGCCATTAGATTTTATAATTCGGACCGCTAGGCTGTAGGGGGATGCATTTTGCAATTTTTAATTTTTCATTGTTAATTATTGGTCTTTTTAAGTATTTATTGCTCTCAGGTAGTGTCCACATTGTATTCTATGTATTTTCTGTCTGCGTTCGTTTTGAATCTGTGGGTTTGTTGGTTGGGGGCTTCTGGACATCTGAATTTCCCTGAGGGGATCAATAAAGTATTTATTATTATTATTATTATTATTATTATTATTATTATTATTATTATCAAACGTTATTCCCTTTATGTGTAAGAAGGGACTGCAGATATTGATTTGCACCGAATATAGGCACTAAATGTTGGAGTAATTCAGCAGGTCAGGCAGCATCTCTGGAGAAAAGGAATTGGTGATGTTTCAGATCGAGACTCTTTTTCAGTCTGAAGGAGGGTCTTGACCCAAAACGTCACCTATTCCTTTTCTCCAGAGATGCTGCCTAACCCAATGAGTGATTCCCATCTGGATACTGTGGATGGCTCAATTGTAATCATATATTGTCCTTCCGCTGACTGGTAAGCATGCAGCCTTGGTACGTGACAATAAACTAAACTAAACTACAAAGCCTGGAAGGTAATTGATAATAAAGTGATGCAAAATAAGGCTCCAATCTGAGTCCACACATCTGATGCAAGTACGTTGATTTGGTTCATGTGAGCAATATAACAAGCAATCTTTATACATATTAGTGATAAAATTCATCCCTAACCGTTGAAACCTGGATACAATCATAGAATGATACATGGCACCCACACATTATGAGATGCAATGTGTAGGAAGGAACTGCAGTAGATGGTTTAAACCGAAGATAGACACAAAATGCTGGAGTAACTCAGCGGGACAGGCAGCATCTCTGGAGAGGGGGAATGGGTGACGTTTCGGGTCGAGACACCTTCAAGCCCCGTCCCACGGTACGATTTAATTCCAAGAGCTCTCCCGAGTTTGCCCTGATTCGAACTCGGAGATTTACGGTAATGGCCACTCATCGGTACTCGGGGCTCTAATGGACATTTTTCAACATGTTGAAAAATCTTCACGAGGCTTCCCGTGCTTACCTGCCGTTAGCGAGTCTTCCCGAGTACCTGCCGTTAGCGTTACGAGCCGCAAAGAGATCTCCCCGAGCTATGACATACCCGCTACGTTCATTACCACAATTTTGATTTCTTTTAAACTCGGGAGAGCTCTTGGATGAACTTGCACCGTGGGACAGGGCTATTATTCAGTGATGCAATTAATCAGGAGAAAAATGAAGCAAGCACGTTATATAAGGAGCCTATGAAGTATGAGAAGGATAATTCTTCTGCAGTGAGAGCTGATCCCATCTAACTTATGTCAAAACAAACCAGCATTTACAATACACAGCATCCAGCTCAGCTGATGAGACTGAATATTCAGCAATTCTGAATATTCTTTAAGCTGACCCCTGTTCTGACTCTTATTTATGGATTATGCGAACTGTGTGCCGTGGTGCAGTCGAGCATGTTTTTGTTCAAATCTGAAGAAGTGGAGAGGTTTATTCATGCAAGTGGAATTATTATCTGTTTGACCAACCTTCAATGCTTGATCCTCATCACCCGACACCCAGCCGCGCTATGAGATCTCTTCAGGCCTCATTACACTTTACACTTGAGAAATACAGGCCCTTCGGCCCACCAAGTCCGCGCCAACCAGCGATCCCCCCCGTACACTAACACTATCCTACACACACTAGGGACAATTTGTTTTTACAATTTTTAGCGAATCCAATTAGCCGACAAACCTGTGCGTCTTTGGCAAGTGGGTAGAAACCGGAGCACCCGGAGAAAACCCACGCGGTCACAGGGAGAACGTACAATCTCTGTACAGACAGCGCCCGTAGTCAGGATCGAACCCGGGTCTCTGGCGCTGTGAGGGAGCAACTCTACCGCTGCGCCACCGTGCCGCCCATTACTCTGATTATCTTTCCACTACACGCTGAGTCCAGTACTCAAATTGAAATGTTTACCTTCCATAGATTCCGTTTCCTTCCTTAGATGCTGCCCGACCTACTGAGGTTTTCCAGCAATTTTGATCTCCTTGTACCTGTTCCACCAGGTTGAAAGGCTGTATGAGAAAACATAGATCAAAATACATACAGAACATACAGAACATAGAACAATACAGCACAGGAACAAGCTCATCAGCCCACAATATATTTGCTGATCAGCTTCAGTTTCAGTTTAGTTTATTGTCACGTGTACCGAGGTACAGTGAAAAGCTTTTGTTGCCTGCTAACCAGCCAGCAGAAAGACAGTACATGATTACAATCAATTAATTTACTGTGTATAGATACTGTACATGATAAGGGAATAACATTTAGTGCAAGGTAAATCCAGCAAAGACCGATCAAGGATAGCCCGAGGGTCACCAATGAGGTAGATAGTAGTTCGGCACTGCTCTCTGGTTGTGGTAGGATAGAAACATAGAAACATAGAAATTAGGTGCAGGAGTAGGCCATTCGGCCCTTCGAGCCTGCACCGCCATTCAATATGATCATGGCTGATCATCCAACTCAGTATCCCGTACCTGCCTTCTCTCCATACCCTCTGATCCCCTTAGCCACAAGGGCCACATCTAACTCCCTCTTAAATATAGCCAATGAACTGGCCTCGACTACCCTCTGTGGCAGAGAGTTCCAGAGATTCACCACTCTCTGTGTGAAAAAAGTTCTTCTCATCTCGGTTTTAAAGGATTTCCCCCTTATCCTTAAGCTGTGACCCCTTGTCCTGGACTTCCCCAACATCGGGAGCAATCTTCCTGCATCTAGCCTGTCCAACCCCTTAAGAATTTTGTAAGTTTCTATAAGATCCCCTCTCAATCTCCTAAATTCTAGAGAGTATAAACCAAGTCTATCCAGTCTTTCTTCATAAGACAGTCCTGACATCCCAGGAATCAGTCTGGTGAACCTTCTCTGCACTCCCTCTATGGCAATAATGTCCTTCCTCAGATTTGGATGATTCAGTTGCCTGAATACAGCTGGGAAGAAACTGTTCCTGAATCAGGTGGTGTGCATGTGCGTTTTCACACTCTTGTGCCTATCCAAACATCATAAACATCTTAAGCATCACTCTCAGCTCCCACCAGTCCTCAGACAGTGTATTCCAGGCACCTGGTCTCTGTGTAAAAACACTTTCCCCGCTCATCTATTTTAAACTTTCTCACACTGATCTCTAGTCTTTAACATTTCCACACGGGGAAAAAGGTTCTGACTGTCTACCCTATCTGTGCCTCTCATAAATTTATAAACTTCTATTGAATCTCCGGCCAGCCTCCAAATCTCCAAAGGAAACAACCCATGTTTGTCCAACCTCCACCTGTAATTAATCCCCTCTAATCCAGGCAGCATTCTGGTAAACCTCTTCTGCACTCTCTCCAAAACCTCCGCATCCTTCCTCTAATGGGGAATGCAATACTCCAAATGCAGCCTAACAATAGTTGTGCCACATAAAAAGAACTGGCAAAAGCATGTGGCTTAAGTGGGTCACCATCATTAACCAGAGACACTGCTTATACAGGTTAATAAGAGCAGATGCTGAAGGATTTGAGCTCCGTGTTACCAATGCCGACGCAGATGCTCGCAATTAACCAACGTACAGAAAAGCTGCCCCGCTGTCCAGAGTTACGGCTCGTGCCAATATCTACTGCTTGTGCGGGGAGCTCCGGAAACAAAATTGGTTATGATTTCTGTCCTTTCCCTTCCTTTGAGTTCGAGAGGGAAAGAAAGATTAGCCCTGATTGAATGGCAGGGTAGACCCGATGGGCTGAATGTGCTGAAATATCTAGAGTATGTTGGCAGCTTAATTAGCCTCTGTAAAGCTGCCCCCAGCATGTGATAGAATCTCAGGAGAGTTGATGAGAATGTGGGGAGGTTAAAACAAATAGAATTATTGTAGGGTTTGTTGTCCATGGACTGCGGGCGGTCAGCACAGAATTCGGAATCACATTCAGATTAGTTTACTGTTATTTACACCAGAGTGCAATGAAGTTTCTTGTTTGCATGAAGCTCATAGAGTTAACAACATGCAAACACTACACAAACATAAATACAATGGGTACAACAATGAATGCAAAACAGCTGAATGGTACAAAGATTGGTGTGCAATCTGAAAAAGTGCAAAAAATATATTTACTTTCTTACTTTACTTCCTTCTCTAACTTCTTTTCTAAGGGGCTTTCTTTTCCCAACACTCTCTTGCACTTCACGACTCTTGCGCACTTTCTTTACTTTCCTTACTTCTATCTTTTTCTTAAAGCTCAAAAAAATGAAGCGGTACAAAAAATGTATTAAGATATATGTGTTGTGTATTATTGTAATTTGCCGTACTTCTAATAAAAATAATTTTAAAAAAATAAATAAAATGTAAAAATATTTAATATTTATGTTTTTAATAGATTAATATTAAATGTTACTTACTTACTTACTGTCTATGATGCCTCCTGGCATGTGGGGCAGCAACGAAGGTCCTCCACTGAGTAGTGTTGATTCCTTCAGTTGCTGTTTCCGTAACATACTTGTTTCACGAGACAGGGTTGTTAGCCCTGTGCTCAACCTCCAACCTGGGGGACCAGAGAATCGCTCTTCGTCTCCCCTCTACCCTTCGACCTGTCCAGCATGGGAGACCCTAACAGGAGACGAATCTCCCGCTGGCATAGCTCTAGGGGTCACTGAGACACACAAGCTCCCCGACCACGACAAGGTTGCAATACAACGGGGAGATTAAATGAATGATAGCAAAATAACGGAATGAGGCAGAGTTTTGAATAAGCGTATAAGACAGCACCTTTGGGAAGTAGGTGTGAAAGAGGTGACCGGTTCTGGAGTCTGAATGAATGAATGAATAAGTTTATTGGCCAAGTATTCACATACAAGGAATTTGCCTTGGTGCTCCGTCCGCAAGTGACAACATGACATAGTGACAGTTAGGAACGGCACATAAAACATTAAACATGATGGCCAACTATGGGGTAAAAGCTGTTCCTAAGTCTGGATGTCTGGGCTTTCAAACTCCTGTATCTTCTCCCTGAAGTTAATAGAGAGAAAAGGGAATGTTCAATGTGAAAGTTCATAAGTTCCAGGAGCAGAATTAGGCCATTCGGCCCATTACGTCCACTCCGCCATTCAATCATGGCCGATCCATTAGGTACAAATTTACAGAGGCCAATTAACCTGCAAATCTGCACGTCCTTGGGATCAGGGAGGAAATCCACGCTGTTACAGGGAGAACATGCAAACTCCGCACAGCAGTCCAGGGTCAGAATAAACCTAAAAAGGCTACCCCGTTATTCAATCATGGAGGATCAATCTTTCCCGCACAACCCCATTCTCCTGCCTTCTCCCCGTATCCCTTGACACTCTTACATCTGAAGAAGGATCACAACCCAAAACGTCACCCATTCCGTCTCTCCAGAGATGCTGCCTGACCCGCTGAGTTAATCCAGCTTTTTGTGTCTATGTTTGGTACACCTTTACTGAGGCTGAGCCAGGCATCCTTGACAATTCTTCATATCATTCCTGGTGCAACGCACTGTGAAGATGGACTGGATGGTGGGAAGTCGGCACGGACTCGGTGGGCTGAAGGGCCTGTTTCCACGCTGTATCTCTAAGCCAAACTAAACTCTGAAAAGTACCCAGTCTCTGCTGCAGAATGAGGACGTTTGCAGGATTCTTCACACAAGTCTGGTTCCATTCAAAACCAGACAAGCTTGAACACTTACTACAGCAGTCCCACCCAGATGGAGCAATCTTTATTAACCCAGAGAAACCCATTTGATGAAGTGAGTTTAATTTACCCAACGGGGAGAAGAAAACGCCACTCATTTTTCTTGCAAGGACTAAATTTGAATCATTAAGCATTTGGCAAATATTAGAGTGAGATTGGCCTGCAGAAATTACAGCAGAATACTTCTAATGCATTGCCTGCAACAGATAAATTATCTGCCTGGTATTCTGACTGTATGAGCTAACAGGATTTCATCATTAACATACTAATTTGACACCTTATCGGAATGGATTATGCAGATAAGAAATATGTTGCAAGTGAACCATTGTGTTGCTTGGAGCATATTCACTCTTGTAACCCTGCGATGAGAAGCTTGAATTCCTAGGGTAAAGTTTTGCAAAAAAAAAAATCAAATTACTCAGGCATGTGTAAGCTGCTTAAAGATAATTATTCACGACTGAGAAATTATATCCAGAGCGACTGATGAAGCACGCGGTTGTCCCATGTGAGTTTCAGCTTCTTGTAGACACAAGGAAAGCCACCTTAATTTGTTCAAAAGGGAACTGCAGATGCTGGAATATCGAAGGTACACAAAATTGCTGGGGAAACTCAGCGGGTGCAGCAGCATCTATGGAGCGAAGGAAATAGGCGACGTTTCGGGCCGAAACCTTTCTTCAGACTGATGGGGGGTGGGGAAAGAAAGAAGGAAAAGGGGAGGAGGAGGAGGAGCCCGAGGGCGGGCGGATGGGAGGGTGGGAGGAGACAGCTAGAGGGTTAAGGAAGGGGAGGAGACAGCAAGGGCTAGCAAAATTGGGAGAATGCTTGGTCTCACCGATGTAAATCAGCTGACATCTAGAGCAGCGGATGCAGTAGATGAGGTTGGAGGAGATACAGGTGAACCTTTGTCGCACCTCGAACGACTGCTTGGGACCTTGAATGGAGTCGAGGGGGGAGGTGAAGGGACAGGTGTTGCATTTCTTGCGGTTGCAACGGAAAGTGCCCGGGGAGGGGGTGGTGCGGGAGGGAAGGGAAGAATTGACGAGGGAGTTGCGGAGGGAGCGGTCTTTGCGGAAGGCAGACATGGGGGGAGATGGGAAGATGTGGCGAGTGGTGGGGTCACGTTAATTTGTTGGTATTTTAGGTTTTGAGCTGAGCTGATTTGATTTTTGCTGACTAGGTATTTGATTTGAGCTGTGTTCAAAAGGGAACTGCAGATGCTGGAATATCGAAGGTACACAAAATTGCTGGGGAAACTCAGCGGGTGCAGCAGCATCTATGGAGCGAAGGAAATAGGCGACGTTTCGGGCCGAAACCCTTCTTCAGACTGATGGGGGGTGGGGGGGGGGAGAAGGAAGGAAAAGGGGAGGAGGAGGAGGAGCCCGAGGGCGGGCGGATGGGAGGGTGGGAGGAGACAGCTAGAGGGTTAAGGAAGGGGAGGAGACAGCAAGGGCTAGCAAAATTGGGAGAATTCAATGTTAATGCCATACGGACGCAAGGTCCCCAGACGGAATATGAGGTGCTGTTCCTCCAATTTCCGCTGTTGCTCACTCTGGCAATGGATGAGACCCAGGACAGAGAGGTTGGATTGGGAATGGGAGGGGGAGTTGAAGTGCTGAGCCACCGGGAGTTCAGGTAGGTTATTGCGGACTGAGCGGAGGTGTTCGGCGAAACGATCGCCTAACCTACGCTTGGTCTCCCCGATGCTGCCTAGGCTTAGGATGACCTCAAACATCTCACAATAGCCGGCAGCACGGTGGCGCAGCGTTAGAGTTGCCACCTTACAGCGCCAGAGACCTGGATTTGATCCTGATGACGCGTGCTTGTCTGTACGGAGGTTGTACCTTCTCCCCGTGACCTGCTTGGGTTTTCTCCGAAATCTTCGGTTTCCTCCCACACTCCAAAGACGTACAGGTTTGTAGGTTAAATGGTTTGGTAAAAAAATGTAAAATTGTCCCTAGTGTGTGTAAAATAGTGTTAATGTGCAGGGATTGTTGGTCGGTGCGGATTTGATGGGCTGAAGGGCCTGTTTCCCTGCTGTAGCTCTAAACTAAACTCAACTGAACCAGCTTGACATCAGTCTGAAGAAGGGTTTCGACCAGAAATGTCACCCATTCCTTCTCTCCAGAGATGCTGCCTGTTTCGCTGAGTTACTCCAGCATTTTGTGGTTATCTACAACTAAACTAGCTACAGTGGCTTGCAAAAGTTTTCATACTCCTTGAACTTTTCCACATTTTGTCACGTTACAACCACAAACGTAAATGTATATTATTGGGATTTTATGTGATAGACCAACACAAAGTGGTGCATAATTGTGAAGTGGAAGGAAAATGATACAAAGTTTTCAAATTTGTTTACAAATAAAAAACTGAAAAGTGTGGCGTGCAAAAGTATTCAGCCCCCCCTGAGTCAATACTTTGTAGAACCACCTTTCGCTGCAATTACAGCTGCAAGTCTTTTGGGGTATGTCTCTACCAGCTTTGCACATCTAGAGACTGAAATTTATGCCACTTCTTCTTTGCAAAATAGCTCAAGCTCAGTCAGATTGGATGGAGAGCGTCTGTGAACAGCAATTTTCAAGTCTTGCCAGAGATTCTCAATTGGATTTAGGTCTGGACTTTGACTGGGCCATTCTAACACATGAATATGCTTTGATCTAAACCATTCCATTGTAGCTCTGGCTGTATGTTAAGGGTCGTTGTCCTGCTGGAAGGTGAACCTCCGCCCCAGTCTCAAGTCTTTTGCAGACTCGAACAGGTTTTCTTCCAAGATTGCCCTGTATTTGGCTCCAACCATCTTCCCATCAACTCTGACCAGCTTCCCTGTCCCTGCTGAAGAAAAGCATCCCCACAGCATGATGCTGCCACCACCATGTTTCACAGTGGGGATGGTGTGTTCAGGGTGATGTGCAGTGTTAGTTTTCCGCCACACATAGCGTTTTGCATTTAGGCCAAAAAATTCAATGTTGGTCTCATCTGACCAGAGCACCTTCCTCCACATGTTTGCTGTGTCCCCCACATGGATGTACAGGGACTCCAGCGACCCCAAGGTGGCTCAAGCAGGGGTGGAGGTGAAAACTGGGAGGAAGTGGAGAGCCAGCGAGCAGAGTCCCGGATACGCCACAGAGTCCTGGTGGGAGCAGTGACTCGGGGAAGAGCAGGCCTGGGAATCTTCCCATCTCCCCAGTTTGACAAGGCCAAGGGGAAGGAGAGGCGCAGGCTGGTCCAGGAGGAAGTGAGGGCAGTGGTGGAGGAGGAGAGGTGTACCAGAGCAGTTGGATTGAGGCAGCAGGGAGCCTGGACAAGGTGGAAGCAGGCCATGGACCGAAAAGTCACATGGACTGAGCTCTGGCAGGCTGAACCACAGCGCATCAAGTTCCTGGTCCAGGCAGTGTATGATGTCCTGCCCAGCCCATCGAACCTCTTCATCTGGGGCAAAGCGGAATCTCCAGATTGCCTGCAATGCTCAGGCAAGGGGACGTTGGAACACATCCTGAGCTGTTGCCCAAAGGTTCTTGGGCAGGGCCGGTACACATGGCGTCACGACCAGGTTCTCAAACCCATTGCAGAAGCCATCAGCATGGGAATCAGCAGCTGTAGACGAGAACGCCCCACCACCCAGATGATCACCTTCGTGAAGGCCGGAGTGCAGCTGCCAAGAACCACAGCAGCCAGGAATCAGTCAGGAATCCTGGCGACTGCGCAGGACTGGCAGCTTTCCGTAGACCTGGTGAAACAGCTGAAGTTTCCACAGCACATTGCCACGACCACCCTGAGGCCAGATATCCTCCTGGTCTCAGAGGCGACCAAAAACATCGTCTTGTTGGAACTGACAGTGCCGTGGGAGGACCGTCTGGAGGAGGCCCACGAGAGGAAGATGGCCAAGTATGAAGAGCTGGTCGTAGACTGCCGCAAGCAGGGCTGGAAGGCAAGGTGTATGTCCATCGAGGTTGGCTGCAGAGGTTTTGCAGGGCAATCGCTCTACAAAGCCTTGAATGCACTGGGCATCAACGGAGTGGCAAGGAGAAGGGCCATCAAGAGCACCACAGAGGCAGCGGAGAAGGCATCAAGATGGCTCTGGATCAGGAGAGGAGGTCCATGGGGAGGAGCGATTGCCACCTGAACACAAGTCGTGGTCTGATCAACCACGGCTGGGTCGCCTGGGTGAGGGTGTCTGATGTTGAAAGACCCGAAACACCCAATGACCCCAGGTTACATCACTGATGATGTGTTCAGGAGCATCTATCGATGTATTTGTATCAATTCCATTTTCAGGTGATGGATTGAACAGTGCTCCGTGAGATGTTCAAAGCTTGGGATATTTTTTTATAACCTAACCCTGCTTTAAACTTCTCCACAACTTTATCCCTGACCTGTCTGGTGTGTTCCTTGGGCTTCATGATGCTGTTTGTTCACTAATGTTCTCTAACAAACCTCTGAGGCCCTCACAGAACAGCTGTATTTATACTGAGATTAGATTACACACAAGTGGACTATTTACTAATTAGGTGACTTCTGAAGGCAATTGGTTGCACTGGATTTTATTTAGGGGTATCAGAGTAAAGGGGGCTGAATACTTTTGCACGCCACACTTTTCAGTTTTTTATTTGTAAAAAAATTTGAAAACCATGTATCATTTTCCTTCCACTTCACAATTATGCGCCACTTTGTGTTGGTCTATCACATAAAATCCCAATAAAATACATTTACGTTTGTGGTTGCAACGTGACAAAATGTGGAAAAGTTCAAGGGGTATGAATACTTTTGCAAGCCACTGTATAAGTTACAGAGACATAACACTGGTTCAATAGTTCTTTATATGCAACTGGACGGTGAAATTCTTTTGTTGATCAGAGAGGAAGTCAACACAGTCGACACAGTCACAGGGAGAACATGCAAACTCCGCACAGACAGCACACAAGGTCAGGATCTAACCCCGGCCTCTGGTGCTGTGAGGCAGCAACTCTACCTGCTGTGCCACTGCACCACCAGTTCTTTATTCCACTTGCTTTCATTAAACCCACTTGTGTTTAAAGCTCCTTCAATCATATTGTTGAATAAACTCACACCGTCCTCGATACAGGGTGACTCGGTGTCACAGCTGTTGGAGTTGCTGCCTCACAGCTCCAACGACCTGGTTTCAATCCCTAAACTTCTGCACTGCCTGGTTCTTCTCTCCGCGGTTCCCCCCTGTCCCGCTGAGCGCTCTCAGCATTTACTGTTTCCATTTCAGATGTTCCCGTGCCTGGAGTTTACACATTTGCCCTGCAAATGCGTGGGTGTCCTCCTCCATACAGGCACACAGATCAACATTGTGTATAGTAATGAGCAGCAATCAAACCCCCACACAACCTCAGCAAGACTCCCTATAAAAAGCAAACAATTGGAGCTGATGGAAATATGAAATGGTACAAGCATAAAGGGATTTTAAAGGGATTTGGACCAGAAGGGGCAAAGGAATGAAGCATCTCGTTCGGTATTGATGAATTGGACTGAATGTGCTGCTTCCATGTTGTATCACTCCATGACTCTATAAATGAACTTTATTCTTTAGTTTTGTTTAGTTTTGAGATACAGCACGGAAGCAGGCCCTTCGGCCCATTGAGTCCATGCCGACCAATGATCACCCCTTACCCTAGCACTATCCAACACAATGAAGGACAATGTACAATTTTACCGAAGCCAACAATCCTGTACGTATTTGGAGAGTGGGAGGAAACCAGAGCTCCTGGAGACAACTCACGCAGGTCACAGGGAGAACGTACAAACTCCATGCAGACCACAGCCAGAGTCAGGATCAGACCCGGGTCCCTGGCGCTGTATGGCAGCAACTCTACCGCTATGCCACCGTGCCAATCTTAATGCATCAAAGCCATTTTGCCCCTGATCTGGTTGCTTGATTAAACCCTGCAACCTGATATTACACCTACTTTCATATGCCCTCTGCACCTCGATACGCAAATTTTCTTTCCTCGGCAAAGCAACGCAGAAGATTTAATTCACCAGCAGAAAAATATAATTTATCCCCGCTGGTACAAGTTAAACTTCATATTTTCAACTTCTGTGTGTTGTTGAAAATATCCCCACAGTCATTACAAAATTATTAAAAACCTAACATTATCTGTTAATGAAAGCAGTTTGAAAAATATTAATTTGCATGTGATAAATTTACTGTAATATCACAGATACGAGAAATAATTTATTTTGTAAAAAAAAACATGCATAAACATTAGGTGACTTCCAGCCACAGTTGCACACACATCTAACCCAATGAGTTTGCAACCCACAAATGTATGGTGAAAGCTTTGTGTGTTCGGTTTTTATCAGTGCTGCGATTGCAAAAAGCCTCCTACCTGTCTTCCAACTATCTCACCCCGTTCCCCCCCCCCCCCCCCCCCCCCCAACTCCCTCCCCATCACAATCAGTCTGAAGAAGAGTCACACCGGAATCATCACCATGTTCTCCAGAGATACCGCCTGATCTGCTGACTTACTAGAAACATAGAAAATAGGTGCAGGAGTAGCCCATTCGGCCCTTTGAGCCTGCATTGCCATTGAATATGATCATGGCTGATCATCCAAAATCAGTACCCCATTCCTGCTTTCTCCCCATATCCCTTGATTCCTTTAGCCCTAAGAGCTAAATTTAAGTCTCTCTTGAAAACATCCAGTGAATTGGCCTCCACTGCCTTCTGTGGCAGAGAATTCCACAGATTCATAACTCTCTGGGTGTAAAATGATTTTCCTCGTCACTGTCCTAAATGGCTGACCCCTTATTCTTAAACTGTGACCCCTTGTTCTAGACTCCCCCAACATCGGGAACATTTTGTCCTGCATCTAGCCTGGCCAATCCCTTAAGAATCTTATGTGTCTCTATAAAATATCCTCTCATCCTTCTAAATTCCAGTGAATAAATATACTCCAGCACTTGTGTCGTTTATCTTACAATAAGCATCGGGACTCTTTGCATCTAGGGTCACAATTGTTACCACAGAAAAAAACCCTTCTTGAGAACGACATATCTTCCATTTTCAAGTTCAGTAATCATAATTCTCATAATCATATTCATAATCATTACTTTATTAGCCAAGTATGTTTTGTAACCTAGTAGGAACAGGGAACTGCAGGTTCATACAAAAGGACACAAAGTGCTGGAGTAACTCAGCAGGTCAGGCAGCATCTGTGGAGAACATGGATAGGTGACGTTTCACAGAGTGCTGGAGTAACTCAGTGGGTCAGGCAGCATCTGTGGAGAACATGGATAGGTGACGTTTCACAGAGTGCTGGAGTAACTCAGCGGGTCAGGCAGCATCTGTGGAGAACATGGATAGGTGACGTTTCGCAGAGTGCTGGAGTAACTCAGCGGGTCAGGCAGCATCTGTGGAGAACATGAATAGGTGACGTTTCACAGGGTGCTGGAGTAACTCAGTGGGACAGGCAGCATCTGTGGAGAACATGGATAGGTGAAGTTTCGCAGAGTGCTGGAGTAACTCAGCGGGTCAGGCAGCATCTGTGGAGAACATGGATAGGTGACGTTTTGCAGAGTGCTGGAGTAACTCAGTGGGTCAGGCAGCATCTCTGAAAAACATGGATAGGTGACGTTTCACAGAGTGCTGGAGTAACTCAGTGGGTCAGGCAGCATCTGTGGAGAACATGGATAGGTGACGTTTCACAGAGTGCTGGAGTAACTCAGTGGGTCAGGCAGCATCTGTGGAGAACATGGATAGGTGACGTTTCGCAGAGTGCTGGAGTAACTCAGTGGGTCAGGCAGCATCTGTGGAGAACATGGATAGGTGACGTTTCGCAGAGTGCTGGAGTAACTCAGTGGGTCAGGCAGCATCTGTGGAGAACATGGATAGGTGACGTTTCGCAGAGTGCTGGAGTAACTCAGTGGGTCAGGCAGCATCTGTGGAGAACGTGGATAGGTGACGTTTCTGTTTGGGGCCTGTAGATTTGGGTTATTGCATGTGAACCAGTCATAGTAGAAATAGCATCACTAACCCCACCTTAATGTATGCTTTATATTAACACCCACTTCCTACACTAGGTAGTCCTGGAAGTGGCGATGATGAACTAGCAACTAACAACCTGCTGTACCGCTATATTATGTGTAACAATTAAAGATGACTTTAAACTCCAGGCTATGTAACATCATTATTTACATGGTGACAGAAGTGGGATTCGAACCCACGCATCCATCCTCATTCTTCAGACTTCTTCGCCTGTCCATGTTCTCCAGAGATGCTGCTTGAACCACTGAGTTTCTCCAACACTTTGTATGCTTCTTTCAGTAACAACACAAAATGGTTACAAACAGAAAGTAATCCTGCCATTTTTTTGCACAGCCCTTTCTACAATCCCAGGAAGTTGCCAAGCTAAATGAAGTATCTTTCTGAAGAAAGACCCCGCTTATAAAGTAGGAAATACAACTGCCAATGTGTGCACTGCATGCTTGCCCAGGCAGCATTGCGGTAAATGATTTAATCTATTTTAATTATAGTGGTTTAGGGACAAATAATGACAAGACACCAGAGAGAATTCTCAATCTATAAATTGTTACAAAGGGTTTTTTTTAAATGCAAGAGAATGGACAGAGCTTTGGTTTAACACATGTTGGCACACCGGTAGATTTGCTGCCTTACAGCGTCTGAGACCCGGGTTCAATCGTGACCAAGGATGTTGAATGTATGGGAGTTTGTACGTTCTCCCCCTGGCCACGTGTGTTTTCCCTGGGATCGCCAGTTTTCTCCCACACTCCGAAGACAGGCTAATTGGCTTGGTAACATTGTAAATTGTCCCTAAATGTGTGTCGGATAGTGTTAGTGAGCGAGGATCGCTGGTCGGCGCGGACATGGTGGGCCCAAAGGCCTTTTTCTGCACTGTATCTCTAAACAAAACTAAACTAAATCTCATTTGGGAGGCAGCACCTCAGATAGTGCGGCACTCCTTGGCACCTACTGGAGAGGCCACCCGAGATTAGGCAGGGCTGTCTTCATTGGACAAGAAAGGGAATACCTTCTGATTTGGAGATGGATGATCCTATCCCTTAAGCCAAGGCTGGCACTGATGAAAAACCCTTCAACGCTCCACTCCTTAGTTAAACTAAATATGCACTTATCTTGTGTAGGAAGGAACTGCAGATGCTGGTTTAAACTGAAGATAGACATAAAAAGCTGGAGTAACTCAGCGGGTCAGGCAGCATCTCTGGAGAAAAGGAATAGGTGACGTTTCAGGTCGAGACCTTTTTCAGACTGGATTTATATTTATACATTCATGTGAGCTTCTTCTTCTTATTAAGCCCTTTGCTCCTCTAGGGCGCATAGGCCATTGACAAATGTCTTCCACCTCACTCGGTTGTTGGCAGTTCTTTCGAGATCTCCCCAGTTGAGCCCACTCCCAGACATTTCTGTCAGGCCACCTATGAGCTGCCACCGTTTAATGCCTGTTCAAGATCACTCGAGGTGACAGCACTGAGCAACCTCTTTTAGTAGCTGCAATCCATCTACTGTTGGGGAAAGGTTCCAAGACCTAGACCCAGCAACAATAAAGGATTGGCAATATATTCCCACAACACTTGAAAGTGGTGGGCTTACCCCATGCACACTGGCCCTGGCCTTCTGAGTGGTGAGATGGGTGAACATATACTTGACAATGAAGAAGGATTTGTACAACTCAATGGTCAATGGTCCATGGCGCATTTTTGTCACATGCACGAATGCACAGCAAAATTATTTTTTCACACACAGTTCAGACCTCTTCTTCTTGCCTATGGCATGCACAGCCTAAAGTTGTAGGTCAACTTGTTCTATTTGATCTTGTTTGATTGTGCACGCCGGGTTGATTGCATTCGTGGAAACAGGGCGGACCACGTGAAGGTTGCAATCTCCCGCCCCAACACACAGTTCGGTAAAGTATTGCCACACGTAAGTACAGATTAGCAACGTGTATAGATATAGTCTGAGTTGAGATATAGTCACTGAGACCACCATGCTAGAGTCGCCAGGTTTCAAGATTCTAGATTCAAGAGAGTGTTTATTGTCATGTGTCCCTGATGGGATAATTAAATTCTTGCTTTGCTTCAGCACAACAGAACATAGTAGGGCTGAAGATGTCCTGGTTGGGTTGCTCCTGGGCCTGGCCAAGCTGGCCATCCGTGAGTCAAGGCGCCAGACGGTGGAGGGCTCTACCCGAGCCGGCTGCCTGCCCCTTTTCCGGGGTTATGTCCGTGCCCGGGTGCGGATGGAAAGGGAATACGCCCTGTCTACGGGCACCCTGAGGGAGTTCCGCGACCGCTGGGCACCGAGGGGGGTTGAATGTATCCTTGACAAGGATTGTAATATAGTTGTTTAGCAGTTGCTTACATATTTGTTCATCTTGTATTATGGTGGTGTTTTGTTTTATTGTATTGGAAATACAATTTTAATAATTTAAAAAATATTTTTTATTTAAAAAAAAAAAAAAAAAAAAAAAAAAAAAAGAAGAAAAACAGAACATAGTAGGCATTGACTACAAAACAGATCAGTGTGTCCATATACCATTATATAAATATACACACACATGAATAAATAAACTGATAAAGTGCAATTAACAGATAATGGGCTATTAATGTTCAGAGTTTTGTCTGAGCCAAGTTTAATGGCCTGATGGCTGTGGGGAAGTAGCTATTCCTGAACCTGGTCGTTGCAGTCTTCAGGCTCCTGTACCTTCTACCTGAAGGTAGCAGGGAGATGAGTGTGTGGCCAGGATGGTGTGGGTCCTTGATGATACTTTTGGAGGCAGCGACTGCGATAGATCCCCTCGATGGAAGGGAGGTCAGAGCCGATGATGGACTGGGCAGTGTTTACTACTTTTTTGTAGTCTTTTCCTCTCCAGGGCGCCATTTTCAAAATCCAGTCCAGTCCACGCACTCAGTCTCCTAGAGCTTCCTGCTCTGTTGGGGCAAATTTGGGTTCAAAGGTTCAAAGGTCTTTTATTGTCACAGCTATATGAAGAAAATGGTGAACCATGCAGACAGTTTGTTAACCGCAACTGAAGATTGAACAAGTGACACTGTACTGGCAGCTTTACTCCAGAGCGTAACGATATCGGATAGATTATATGCTGGTGAGTAGGGTGACTTATCCCATTAGGAATGCAGGAAGCACATCGAGAAAATTGATTTATTGCTCGGCGACTTTTCTTTCAACATTCCATGCTTCAAAATTCTGAGCAGATTACTTGTGACAGTGGATGGACAGAAAGCTGGAGTAACTCAGCGGGACAGGCAGCATCTCTGGAGCGAAGGAATGGGTGACGTTTTGGGTCGAGACCCTTCTTCAGTATTGACTTCTCTAACGTCAAGTAACCTTTGTTTTCCCTCTCTCTCCATCCCACCCCATCCTACTTCTCCAACCAGTCTGACCGTGCCCGATTATATTTGATCTGTTTGCCTTATTGACACCTTCTCCTCGCTAACAATGATCTATTCCACATTTTCCTTGAACCTCATCTCTTTTGATGTCATGTTTTCACACCTTACCCTTCCTTAAATTTGTGTCTCCCTCTCGCCTGACTCTCAGTCTGAAGAAGGGTCTCGACCCAGAAAAACGTTACAATTCTTTAGGCGACTTGAGGAGACTACTCACGACTACACAGGCATCAGTCACCCCGTGGCTATGTGGCGACAGCCTAGCCGCCTGTAGTCGCCGAAAAACTCGCCTAAGTGGGACAGGGGCTTAAGCAATTGAGAAGCTGAGTAAGCACTGAGAAGAAATTAAGACACTAATCATAACTTTATGGGATCGGGTCACACCTTTCAAGTAACCCCCAGCTCAGACACCTAAAAGCTGGAGTAACTCAGCGGGTCAGACAACATCTCTGGACAAAAGGAATTGGTGATGTTTTGGGTCGAGATACTTCCTCAGTCTGAAGAAAGGTCTCAAGCCAAAACATCACCTGTTATTTTCTCCAGAGATGCTGCCTGACTCTGACACGGACTACTCCAGCTTTTTTGTGTCTATCTTCAGTATATCCCACACACCTAAACCCACACCCTTCGCTACTGACAATAAGGCTGTTATATGAAGTGAGCACAATTCTCAACGCCACATTATCTCTAACATAGCGCATCAGTTGACACAGGAATCGATAGTTTCCTCCCGAGGAATCTTGGGGACAGAAAGGGCAGGAAATAGAAAAATGTCAGGCTGCTCTTCTGAGATTTGGACTGAAGTAAGCTGTTGAACGATCGAGCTGGAATTAGTTTGTTCAATTGCTTGTGAGCTCAGGCTGAGAACCTGAGGGTTAAAGAGGTAAAAACAGATCTTGCATTATCCAGAACAATTACGAAATAGAAGAAACTTAAGATTGTCTGGCGATTTTTATTTCTTTCCACCTACTCTATCCTATCTGCATTGTCAATCTCTTCATTGTGCAGTCTGCAAATTCTACCGAATGTAGCGTCTCGATATTTCCATTTCTTAAGCCCGTTGCATTGTACACTCTCAGGGTTGAATTATCCTGAATTCCAGGCACTTCTACTGCTGTGTTCTCCTGTCCCCAAGGCTCTGGATTTATTCTGACCAAACCTCGTTCAGCTTGTGGCCCTTAACACCTGTCAGACAAGATGAGAGAGAGACCTTAAAACCCTCTGCTGTGGATGATTTTATTCGTAAGTCCCGAAGGAGGAGGTCAGCCGGAGAAAGCTGCAAACTGAAATTGCACCCTTGCGACAGAGGCAGCAATAAATTTATCGAGAGCAGAATCCTACTTCGAGCTCAAACCCAGGGCATCGCTGTTTGTGAATTAAATAGGGGGCTCTTTGAAGTAAATGCTGTTCGCAATATCACCATTTCAAACTCTCTCAAATAAAAGACCCTCTGCGCAGGGTTCACTGTGGATTCAAATCATACAAGCCAGCAGAGTATCGGTTTCCCAATGACGAGCTGAAATACATCTTCACACCATTTTCCTCCAATTATCTCTTCTGCCCCAGGAGAGTTTGGAAGCAAACAGCGAAGGGCCATTTGCCAGTGGAGGCAGCAGTTTCCATTGTTGGCCTAACTCTCATGATTAAAAGATACAGCATGGTAACAGGCCCTTCGGCACACCAAGTCCATCGAAACACCCGTTCACACTAGATGCACAGAGTCTCTTGCCCAGAGTAGGTGAATCGAGGACCAGAGGACATAGGTTTAGGGTGAAGGGGAAAAGATTTAATAGGAATCTGAGGGGTAACTTTTTCACACAAAAGGCGGTGGATGTATGGAACAAGCTGCCAGAGGAGGTAGTTGAGGCTGGGACTATCCCAACATTTAAGAAACAGTTAGACAGGTACATGGATAGGACAGGTTTGGAGGGATATGGACCAAACATAGGCAGGTGGGACTAGTGTAGCTGGGACATGTTGGCCGGTGTGGGCAAGTTGGGCCAAAATGCCTGTTTCCACACTATGACTCTACAACTCTATGTTATCAGGCTTTGTAGAAACCTCCTCTCTTCCATCTTTCTCCCCTCTACCCGACCCCACACCACAATCAGTCTAAAGAAGGGTCACCACTCCAATCATCGCCTATCCATGCTCTCAGAGATTCTACCTGACCTGCTGAGTTCAGTTTAGTTTTGTTTAGTTTAGAGATACAGCATGGAAAAAGGCCCTTTAGCCCAACTTGTCCATGCCGGCCAACATGTCCCAGCTACACTAGTCCCACCTGCCTACATTTGAGGAAGGGTTTCGGCCGGAAACGTTGCCTATCTCCTTCGCTCCATAGATGCTGCTGCACCTGCTAAGTTTCTCCAGCATTTTTGTGTACCTTACATTTGGTTCATATCCCTCCAAACCTGTCCTATCCATGTGCTGTACCTGTCTAACACTAACACTATCCTACACACATAAGGGACAATTTCCAATATTTTACCAAGCCAATTAGCCTACAAATCTGTACGTCTTTGGAGTGTGGGAGGAACCCAGAGATACCGGAGAAAATCCACGCAGGTCACGGGGAGAACGTACAAACTCCATACAGGCAGCACCCGTAGTCAGGATAGAACCCGGTTCTCTGGCGCTGTAAGACAGCAACTTTACCACTGCACCACTGTGCCACCATTCCTGCATTTACTCCAGTCTTCTTTAGTAAACCAGAATCTACAGTCTGAAGAAGGGTTTCGGCCCGAAACGTCACCTATTTCCTTCCTTTGCTCCATAGATGCTGCTGCACCCGCTGAGTTTCTCCAGCATTTTTGTGTACCTTCGATCTTCCAGCATCTGCAGTTCCTTCTTGAACACTCTACAGTTCCTTGTGTTTAAATAGAATTGTCGAATTCCCTGCCAATTTGTTAAATAGAAATTGTGGAACTGTGGAATTCCCTGCCACAGAGGGCAGTGGAGGTCAAATCGCTGGGTGGATTTAAGAGAGAGTTAGATAGAGCTCTAGGGGCTAGTGGAATCAATGGATATGGGGAGAATGCAGGCACTGGTTATTGATTGGGGACGATCAGCCATGATCGCAATGAATGGCAGTGCTGGCTCGAAGGGCCGAATGTCCTCCTCCTGCACCTATTTTCTATGTTTCTATGTTTCTAGACAATATGGGCATTATAAATGGCAGCCGTAAGTAAGACCAGGCAGACCCTCGAGCTTCCATGGTGTTCCACGATGTTTTAGACAGACGTCAACAGGGACTTATTTTTGCTGGTCAATCCACCACACTTTGCCCCACATCTGAAAGCGACCAGTCTCAGCACAATGTCCATATTAGGCCAACACAAACACGGCCCAGTGGGCAATGGAGCCATAATGCAAGGGCATGTTCAAAGTGAACAATTCACAGCAGCAGTAAACAGCAACCCCAACAACACACGAAGCAAATGTCTTGCCACAGGCAAACATCACTGAAGTAAAACGCTGCAGATTGTGAGTAGGGAACTTCCATTGTTTAGTTTATTTTGGAGACAAAGCATGGAAACAAGCTCTTCAGCCCACTGAGTCCACACTTATATAAATATACTGAACATTTAGAGTCATAGAGTGATACAGCATGGAAACAGGCCCTTCGACCCAACTTGCCCACAACAGCCAACATGTCCCAGCTACACTAGTCCCACCTGTCTGCATTTGGTCCATATCCCTCCAAACATGTCCTATCCTTGTACCTGTCTAACATTGGGATAGTCCCAGCCTCAACTACCTCCTCTGGCAGCCTGTTCCATACACCCACCACCCTTTGTGTGAAAAAGTTAACCCTCAGATTTCTATTAAATCCTTTCCCCCTGACCTTAAACCTACCGTATGTCCTCAGGGTCTCGTTAACCTTACTGTGGGCAAGAGACTGCGCATCTACTCGATCTATTCCTCCCATGATTTATTGCATGATTTTTTGTTGTTGTTGTTCATTATGGCTTTTACGGAGTACTATGTTTACAGGACCTCCTGCCCTGGGCCTCCTCCATTGTCAGAGTGAGGCCCAGCGCAAATTGGAGGAACAGCACCTCATATTTCGCTTGGGCAGCGGTATGAACGTTGACTTCTCTCACTTCAGACAGCCCTTGCTTTCCCTCTCCATCCCCTCCCCCTTCCCAGTTCTCCCACTAGTTTTAGTTTCTCCGACTACATTCTGTCTTTGTCCCACCCCCTCCCCTGACATCAGTCTCTCGACCTGAAACGCCGCCAATTCCTTCTCCCCAGAGATGCTGCCTCACCCGCTGAGTTACTCCAGCATTTTGTGTCTACGGTGGTTACATATTCTGTTGTGCTGCTGCAAGTAAGAATTTCATTGGTTTGTTTTGCAACAAAACTGTATGTGTATTTTTGTCTATTTTCAGGATGCATAGGATCATGTTAATGAACGGGCTGATCGCAGGTCGGCACGCACTCGCTGGGCAGAAGGGCCTGTTTCCGCACTATATCTCTACTGTCTAAAGTGGAAAGGTAAAGTCCCAACACACGAGATTGACGTACCACTCAATGAAATTTCTCAGGCCATTTTGTTTGAAACTCAAGCTGATGATTTTCCTTCCTCCTCTGGTAATACGGTGGCGCAGCGGTAGAGTTGCTGCCTTACAGCGAATGCAGCGCCGGAGACTCGGGTTCCATCCCGATTACAGGCGCTGTCTGTACGGAGTTTGCACGTTCTCCCCGTGACCTGCGTGGGCTTTCTCCAAGATCTTCGGTTTCCTCCCACATTCCAAAGACGTACAGGTGTGTAGGCTAATTGGCTTGGTAAATGTAAAATTGTCCCTAGTGGGTGTAGGATAGTGTTAATGTGTGGGGATCGCTGGTCGGAGCGGACCGAAGGGCCTGTTTCCACGTTGTATCTCTAAACTAAACTAAACAATTGGCAACTTTAAATAGTTGGTCATGAATGAGGCAGGAGAACGGGAGATGAGGATCCAGATGTAGTCAGCATGAATTATGATCATTTCCAGCCTTCAGATCTTTAGTTCTTGACCTTGAAATACTTTGATCAATGTGTTTTTTGAGTTTGACTCGGGGAGAAAAAAAATTGCCACTAGTTTGTTATTGTCAGATTTAATGAATCTTAAATTTGACAGTAGACCAAATCAAAGTCTTTTCCCTGAGGCTCAAAAAAGATACTGATACTGATTTTGCTTAGAGAAGCTAATCAATCTAATTGATAAGCTCACTACAAAAATTAACTTCCTAATGTCAGAGCAAGCACTATAATCTGCCTACGTCATCTATTTGTATAAGGCCGATTGTGGGTGAATGTGCAGCCCTCTGAGTTGTTGGGTGCAGTTCCCACTGGGAAGCAGGTACTATCGTGCCACACTGAGGCAGCGTCCCTTCACTGCTGGAGTTGCCTTTTAGCCGTGTCTCACTTCGCAGCGCCCTTGCCTCTGAACCCACTCTCCCAAGTGAAAGATATCGTCGCATTAGAGTCATACAGTGTGGAAACAGGCCCAACTTGCTCCCACCAACCAACATGTCTCATCTACACACATCCTACCCGCATCCCTCTAAACCTGTCCTATCCATGTACATGTCCAACTGTTGCGATAGTCCCTGCCTTGACTACCTCCTCTGGCAGCTCATTCCATACGCCCACCACCCTTCATGTGAAAAAGTTACCCCTCAGATTCCTATTAAATCTTTCCCCCTTCACCTTCAACCTCAACCTATGTCCTCTGGTTCTTGGTTCCCCTACTCTGGGCAAGGGACCCTGTGCGTCTACCCGATCGATTCCTCTTGTGATTTTATACACCTCTATAAGATCACATTCTCCTACGCTCCAAGGAATATAATCCCAGTGTATTCAACCTCTCCCCGTAGCCCAGACGTTCGAGTTCTGGAAACATGCTGCAAGTATCCTTGCTCGAACCTGCTGAAAAGAGTTCTGATTTCAATATCTCTCAGATTGCATACTATGGTATGGCATCAATGGAGTGATAATCAGTCTTCTTTGGAGAGACACGGCAAGCAAGATAGGACGAGTGAGTAGATACACCATTCGGATGTGGATTGGAATTCTACATAGCACATGATGCCTGTGGCCGTCTTAATTAGCAAAGCTGGCGGGACATTGCACTTCAGTTTGAAGGGCAAGCAGGATAAACGATACATAATTTAATAAATTCAACGAGCATTCGTCAACAGTACATAATGACCCCAATCCTTGACAGGGAGATGTTCTAACTGTGTAAGAACAAGGAGAGCCAATGAATGCCAACCCCAATTAGCAATGGAAACTCAAGCCCAACACAAGCCCTTAATTATAAACCCAAAGATTTCACTGAAAAATGAACACCAAGATTGTCCCCAGTATGACTCCTGGGGGATTCGCCTCAATGTTATTCCTTCGTGGTTGACTCCATTGTTACTCTGAGAGATTGATTTCATTGTTGTACCTTCAGGATTATTGACAATATTATTTCTGGCAAATTGATGTCATCCTTCAAAAGTAACGCCAATATTTTTCCATTGGGATTGATTGTCCCCAAGTAGTTTTCTCCAGTGTAGGAAGGAACGGCAGATGCTGGTTTACACCGAGGATGAACACATAAAATTGGAGTAACTCAGCGGGGCAGGCAGCATCTCTGTAGAAAAGGAACAGATGACGTTTCGGGTCGATATGCTTGGGGTCATGAACCGACCAGAAACATCACCTATTCCTTCTATCAAGAGATGCTGCCTGACCCGCTGAGTTACTCCAGCTTTTTGTGTCCAGTTTTCTCCAGTGTTATCACTGGGTGATCGAGCCGACCGGAGGCGCCTAGAGAGTCAGTGGATATTTTTTAAGGCAGAGATAGACAAATTCTTGATTAGAACGGGTGTCAAGGGTTATGGGGAGAAGGCAGGAAAATGGGATTAGGAGGCAGAGATCAGCCATGATTGAATGGCGGAGTAGACTCGATGGGCCGAATGGCCTAATTCTACTCCTATAACTTGTGAACTCGTGTGGGACTGACCCAGATGTTGGCAATGGGTGATTGATCCCAGCATTGGCTCCAAGTCACTGATCCTAGCGATGATACTTCTTAAGGGGTTGGACAGGCTAGATGCAGGAAGATTGTTCCCGATGTTGGGGAAGTCCAGAACAAGGGGTCACAGTTTAAGGATAAGGTGGAAGTCTTTTAGGACCGAGATGAGGAAAACATTTTTCACACAGAGAGTGGTGAATCTCTGGAATTCTCTGCCACACAGTTCATTGGCTATATTTAAGAGGGAGTTAGATGTGGCCCTTGTGGCTAAAGGGATCAGAGGGTATGGAGAGAAGATATGGAGAGAAGGCAGGTACAGGATACTGAGTTGGATGATCAGCCATGATCATATTGAATGGCGGTTCAGGCTCGAAGGGCCGAATGGCCTACTCCTGGACCTATTTTCTATGTTTCTATGTTTCTATGATACAAGGGTACTTCTCCCAACGCTGATCCCGAGGACACTGACCAGCTCCTTGCAACATTCATCCTTCCTCCCTCAATACCTAACACAACAACATTCTGAAGAATGGGTTTCGGCCCGAAACGTCGCCTATTTCCTTCGCGCCATAGATGCTGCTGCACCCGCTGAGTTTCCCCAGCAATTTTCTGTACCTTCACCATGTACTGCTGGCAAATGTTGCCTGGCATTGAGTCACAGTTCCCTTCCCTCAATAAACCGGTCCACAATAAAACATCATTAACCTTGAAAGAAGCCTTAAAGCAGCCTAATGCATTTTGTATCATATGTTCTGCCAATTTCAGAGTGTGATGTTAATTGCACTGTTGGGTCTGGTGTTTCTCCTGTTTTCTTTCAAGGAAGATTTCAAACTAAACAAAACTAAATAGATTGTGTTGTTCTTATTGATACCGAAGCAGTAACTTTTGGAGAAAGATGTGAATTGAGAGCTCAATTTGTTGCTCTCCAGAATGTACAGAACGACTAGATTTCTTTAATGAACATATCCAATTATTAACAGTCCAGGAACGAAGTGGCAGATCTGTGTTGTTTGCTGATTGAGTTTGTGTTCCTATTCATTTTATATTCCGTTATTGCATAATGTAATAAATTGCTAATTGGAAGATGCAGGCAAAAGCTGTGGGTAAACAGAGGAGGCATCGAAAACAGGGGTGGCACAGTAGCGCAGCAGTAGAGTTGCTGCCTGGCAGCGCCAGAGATCCAGCTTCGATCCTGACTACACTGTCTGTACGGAGTTTGCACGTTCTCCTCATGACCACCGTGGGTTTTCTCTGGGAGCTGTGGTATCCTCCCTTTCTCCAAATGTATACGGGTTTGTTGTGTTGATTGGCTTCGGTAAAATTGTAAATTATCCCTAGTGTGTGGAATTCTCTGCCTCAGAGGGCGGTGGAGGGCGGTTCTCTGGATGCTTTCAAGAGAGAGCTAGATAGGGCTCTGAAAAATAGCAGAGTCAGGGGATATGGGGAGAAGGCAGGAACGGAGTACTGATTGGGAATGATCAGCCATGATCACATTGAATGGCGGTGCTGGCTCAAAGGGCCGAATGGCCTACTCCTGCACCTATTGTCTATTGTGTGTAGGATAGTGTTAGTGTGCGGGGATCGCTGGTCAGTGCGGACTCGGTGGGCCAAAGAGCCTGTTTCCGCGCTGTACTCCAGAACAGAACTGAGCTAAACCAGAATCTGCAGTTCCTTGTTTCTAAACTTTATTTTATTGACAGTTTGTCCACGCAAGCCTCCTCTTTCGCTGCTTGATTGGAATAGAACCATCCACTGGCTACTTGGAAGTTCGGACACCAGTCACCTTAGGTCAACTACCAGCAGCGTTGAAGACATCTTAATGCAGGCACGTCCTCTCCTTAGGGAGGTCGACGTTTGTAAAGAAAGTCTTTTACACTTGGGTTCCATTCCAAAATGCCACAGACTCTTAAATTCCCACTCATTCTGCCCTTGAGAATTGTCAGCATCTTCAAACATAGATATTAAACCAACAAATCTCACTTTTCTTATTTATTCACGGGATGTGGGCAGCCAGGCCAAGGCGAGCATTTGCTTTCTCCCCTTAATTGGTTCCGAAAATGTGCGGCACTCTGAACTCAGCAGCCCTTTGCAGAGGCTGGTTAAAGGTTAAACGCATTGGCAGGTCAGAGGTCATCCATAAGCCAGGCTGGTTATGGATGGCTGATTTTCTTTCTTGAACAATGGTGGGTTTTTACAACAATCCCACAGATTTGAGTTGCTATCTTTTTATTCCAATTGTATTGAATTGCTTTAATTTAATTTCCCCAGCTGTTCCTCGCAGGATTCAAACTCATGTAGACTTCATCCAGACTTTGGGTGTGACTCTATTAACTTAACGTCAGCACCACCAGTGCTTGAATGACTGGAGAAACATAATAAATGATACATTTGAGCACTTAAAACTCCAGTGTTCATTGTGCAGGAAGGAACTGCAGATGCTGGTTTACATTGAAGATACAAAATGCTGGAGTAACTCAGCGGGTCAGGCAGCATCTTTGGAGAAAAGGAATAGGTGACATTTTGGGTTCTGAGCCTTCTGCAGACTTCTTCTGAAGAAGGGTCTCGACCCGAAACGTCACCCATTCCTTCTCTCCAGAGATGCTGCCTGTCCCGCTGAGTTACTCCAGCATCTTGTGTCTATCTTATGTTGACCTGTTATTAGCCATGCATTGTCTGCCTCTCCCCTTTCCCTCTTCTCCCCCCACTCCCTACTGAAGAAGTCTGAAGAAGGTTCTTATCCCGAAATGTAAACTTTTCAATTTATCAATAGATGCTGTCTAACCTGTTGATTATAGTTACTCCAGCAATTTGTGTCCCTTTGTGCCTTGTGATCTTTAGTTCAGCCCCTCTGGATTATGAATCTGGTAACATCATTATTCTGCCACTGTCCATTAAAGCACTGAACATCGAGGGGCATGATGGCGCAGCGGTAGAGTTGCTGCCTTACAACGCCAGAGACCCAGGTTCGATCCTGACTACGGGTGCTGTCTGTACACATGGATGTTCTCCCTGTGACCGCGTGGGTTTTCTCCGGGTGCTCCGGTTTCCTCCCACATTCAAAAGACACACAGGTTTGTAGGTAAATTGGCTTCGGTACAAATTGTAAAGTGTGTAGCATAACGGTAATGTATGGGTGATTAGTGATCGGTGCTGACTCGGTGGGCCGAAGAGCCTGATTCCACGCTGTATCTATAAACTAAACTAAACTAAACTAAAGCCCCTGTCCCACTGTACGAGATAATTCAAGAGTTCTCCCGTGTTTTCCCCTGATTCGAACTCGGAGAATGTCCGTAGCGGGTCTGTAGGAGTTTGTGGATGTCTCGTAGCGGCTCGTACGAGTAAAAAGTAACCATTTTTTTCATCACGAGTATTGTTTTACTCGTGGACATTTTTCACAGTGTTGAAAAAATATCTTGAGTTTACCGGATTTCCCGAGTACCTACCGTTACTCGTACGAGCCGCTACGAAACATCCACGAACTCCTACGGACCCGCAACGGACATTCTCCGACGGACATTCTCCGAGTCCGAATCAGGGGAAAACTCGGGAGAACTCTTGAATTACCTCGTACAGTGGGACAGGCCCTTTACAGGTTGACAAAAATGCTAGAGAAACTCAGCGGGTGAGGCAGCATCTGTGGAGAGAAGGAATAGGCGACATTTCGGGTCGAGACCCTTCGTCAGTAAATTGGCTTTGGTAAAATTTGTAAATTGCCCCTAGTGTGTAGGATAGAGTTAGTGTACGGACTGATCGCTGGTCAGTACGGACTTGGTGGGCCGAAGGGCCTGTTTCTGCGCTGTGTCTCTTCTGTTGAAATCAAACTTTCATGCTTGCGTAATTGGGTCCTTGTGCAGGAGCCCTGTTGTCCTTCCCAATGGCAGATATTTAGGGCACAGACCAGTGAAGAGCACAGAACAACTTGCACGTGTATAATTCCTTACACACTCATCCCAGCGCTGGTTACCTTTAAAGTACAATCACTGTTGCAGCGTTGGATTTGTCCACAGACGTGGCGGTTATGTTGCCGAGATTAGAGATGACAGTTCTCCTGTCAGGCTGTCATGTAACTGATCAGATCTTTCACTCAGATCGTACAGCAGATGAAGAAACCACCATGCATCCAATATGTGCAAAGCGAAGAATGCAGGAGCCTCAAATCTTTCTCCACTTGAAAGCATCTGTGTGTCTGATTCCCACCGACCACAAAGCACAAAAACAAAACCGTTCAGTTCCTGCTCAGGCACTAACAAAAGCAAATCATCTTCCCTTTGAAGTTCAATCTATCCAAGTGGTGTTCGTGTCTTTCTTCCAGCCTACAAAGGCACACTAAGAGCAGCGTTAGTTTAAATCACTTTCTTTCTAAAATATTCATCACTTTTTTGATCCATCTGAGGTTCGATATCAAAAGCCTACAACAAGGTCCTGTCTTCTGCCACAGCAGCTGATGCCCATATCATGCTGATGAATCTCTGCTGCCCTTGAAGCGTGACTCTGGCTGTCCTCCTTAGCTCGTCACCGGCTGAAATAACAGACCGCCTGCCGCAGATGAGGTACATGGGCGGCACGGTGGCACAGTGGTAGAGTTTCTGCCTTACAGCGCCAGTGACCCAGGTTCGATCCTGACCTTGGGTGCTGTCTGCGTGGAGTTTGTCTGCACCTTGTTTTCTCTGCGTGCTCCAGTGTCCTCCCACACTCCAAACGCATGCAAGTTTGTAGGTTAATTGGCAATTGTCCCGAGCCTGTGCAGGATAGTCCTAGTGTATGGGGGTGATGGCTGGTAGGCGTGGACTCAGTAGGACAAAGGGCCTGTTTCTGTGCTGTGTCTCTGAAGTCAAAGGACATGCCTCAGTTCAGTTTAGTTTAGAGATACAGCGTGGAAACAGGCCCTTTGGCCCACTGAGTCCGTGCCGGCCAGAGATCCCCGTACATAAACGCTACCCAACACACACACTGGGGGAAATTGTATATTTATACCAAGCCAGTTAGTCCACAAACCATTATGTCTTTTGGAGTGTGGGAGGTAACCAAAGATCTCGGAGAAAACCCACGCAGGTCACGGGGGGAACGTATTAATTCTGTACAGGCAGCACCCTAAGTCAGGATCAAACTCTGGTCTCTGGCGCTGTAAGGCAGCAACTCTACCGCTGCGCCACTGTGCCTATTCTCATGCCTGGAGGGGTGGGGGGGGGTGGGGGGAGGAGGGAATCCCAAACCAGACTTTCCACTGCCAATCCCTGCACTCACATGGAATCGTAGTACGTCGACATGCTCGCTCGGTGGCAGTTTTAATTTCATTTGCTGTTAATCGTCGACAAGGCTTGCAATAAATGGTGACTGACTTCATTGATCCTCGGAAATCAGATTAACCTCAGCGACACGCTTGATTTGCACTATTAGGAAGATGATGCATTAATAACGTGTGCACTTGGTGCCGATGTTATATTGAACATTTACATTCAAACATGCATGGGCCACATGTGCTCAGAGAGGGATCTAGCCCGGATGCCTTTTAGTGGATGCGTTTCAGCGCAGAAACAGGCCCTTCGGCCCACCAAGTCCGCACCGACCAGCGATCCCCGCACACCAACACTATCCTACACACAGCAGGGACAGTTTGACGCTCATACCAAGCTAATTAAACCCACAAGCCTGTACGTCTTTGGAGTTTGGGAGGAAACCGAAGATCTCGGAGAAAACCCACGCAGGAGAACGTACAAACTCGGTACAGACAAGTCAGGATCGGGTACAAAAGTGTTTAAGAAGGAACTGCAGATGCTGGAAAATCGAAGGTAGACAAAAGTGCTGGAGAAACTCAGCGGGTGCAGCAGCATCTATGGAGCGAAGGAAATAGGCAACGTTTTGGGCCGAAACCCTTCTTCAGACTGAAGGAAATAGGCAACGTTTCGGGACGAAACCCGGAAGGGTTTCGGGCCGAAACGTTGCCTATTTCCTTCGCTCCATAGATGCTGCTGCACCCGCTGAGTTTCTCCAGCACTTTTGTCTACCTTCGGGTACAAAAGTACCTGTCCAAATATTTCGTAAACGTTGCGATAATACCTGCTTCCTCCAGTAGCTCGTTCCATACACCGGCCACCCTTAGTATGAAAATGTTACGTCTCAGGTTCCTATTAAATCTTTCCCCCCCTCACCTTAAAGCTTTGTGTTCTGGTTCTCGATTCCCCTACTCTGGGCAGGAGATTCTATGTGTCTTCTCTCATGATTTTGTATCCTGAAAGACCTTTGAGAGCCAAGTGGGCTTAAGGTGGCTATTGGTGATATATTTTTTTATTCTAGTTTATTTTAATAAAGAGTTTAATTTCCCCACCAGTGCCCGTCGTGACCTGGGGCCATCATAATGCACTTGGCAACCAATGAAGTAGTTAGAAATGTAGTAGCTCTGTTCAATGAGGGAATATGTCAGGCTATTTGACCACGGCAGTCTCCCAGTCAGCAGTCTGTTAATGACCGGGTGATTCATCTGAGTGAAGCCAACTGATTCATCAGCCAGGCTGCCAGGGGTCATTCCAATGGTCTTCTTCGGAGTGTTGCATGGGAACTTCTCCAAGAGATGAAGGGCTAGGTTTAATGCCTCCCCCCCTCGAAACGTGGTGCCGCTGATCATGAAGCTACTCCTTCTGTCTGTGGAATTCTCTGCCTCAGAGAATTTGGTTTCTGGGAGGCCGGTTCTCTGGATGCTCTCAAGAGAGAGCTAGATAGGGCTCTTAAAAATCGCAGAGTCAGGGGATACGGGGAGAAGGCAGGAACGGGGTACTGATTGGGGATGATCAGCCATGATCACATTGAATGGCGGTGCTGGCTCGAAGGGCCGAATGTCCTACTCCTGCACCTATTGTCTATTGTCCTTGGCTCCACGAAGGGACGTCAGCCCAGACCGTCGCACTCAGGCTGAACAAAGACACAAAAAGCTGGAGTAACTCAGCGGGTCAGGCAGCATCTCTGGGGAGAAACAATAGGTGACGTTCCAGGTCGAGACCCTTCTTCGGACCCCAGTGGGGTGGGTGATTGCAACCTTCATGTGGTCCGCCCTGTTTCGACCAATGCAATCAACCCATCGTGCACAATAAAAATAAGATCAAATGGAACAAGTTGTCCAACAACTTTAGGCTGTACACGCCTTACGCAAGAAGAAGAAGAAGTAGACCCCTCGATTGTAACTCCGTCGCAATAATTCATGTTCCAGGAGCAGAATTAGCCCATCAAGTCGACTCCGCCATTCAATCATGGCTGATCTATCTCTCCCTCCCAACCCCATTCCCCTGCCTTCTCCCTGTAACCCCTGATGCCCTTATTAATCAAGTGTCAATCTCCGCCTTAAAAATATATATAGACTTGGCCTCCACAGCCGCCTGTGGCAATGAATTCCACAGATTCACCACCCTCTGACTAAATAAATTCCTCTTCATCTCCTTTCTAAAGATACGTCCTTTGTTTCTGGGGCTACGACCTCAGGTCCTAGACTCTCCCACTAGTGGAAACGCATCCCCTCTTTCCAGGCCTTTCACTACTGGGTAAGTTTCAATGAGGCCCCCCCCCCCCCACCGCCCTCATCCTTCTAAACTCTAATTCCGGGGACAATGGGGCCCCAGGGTGACAGGCTGTGTCCGATATTCCCCCCCCCCCACCACCAATTGGGGCGGTGAGAGAGGAAGCAAAAAGATGATGGTGTTCTGAGCAGACGGAGCGCGGAATCGTCGAGCAAGTGTTGATGGAGCCACCTTTTCTTAATGAGATCGCCGAGATTCTGCACACACTCACTCCCAAACTGCTAGCAGTCAGAATTTTTTTTTCTCTCTCTCTCTCTCTCTCTTTATTCCAGACACAAATCTCCGGAGAGCTGGCATTTGGTCTGGTTTGATTTGTGTAACTGGGAATAGAGCGGCTGTGCTCACATTTTCAGATGAATTGCTAATTTCTATTAATTGATTCCAGCTTTTTCACTTCAATTCCCATCACTCCACTCCTCACCACTCGTTAAACTCCGCACGTTGATTTTGAGTTTCATCCACCCCTTCCCCCCCCCCCCCCCCCCCCCCCACAACCTCACTAATCCATCCTCAGCCGCAGTTTTCTCTGTAAACCTCTCCGCCCAGCTCCACTCTCCCAGCTCTCCTCGTCGCCGCGACTTGAATGAAAAGATTCTTTCTTTGTTTTGCTGCTGTCTTTGTCCACCCAGAGAGCTGAGTGCACCCTCCGCTACCACACTGCAAATTCAGGGCCACCAGCACTTTAGGCTGTAGAGATACAGCACAGGAAACAGGCCCTTCGGCCCACCCAGTCTGTGCTTTCCAGCGATCGCCTCATTCACTCGCACTACCCTACGCACGAGAGACTGTTTACACTTTACAGAAGCCAACTAACTGACAAACCTGCACGTTTACACGGTTAATTCTGCCGCAGAAGGTAGTTGAGGCCAGTTTAATGGCTATATTTAAGAGGGAGTTAGATGTGGCCCTTGTGGCTAAAGGGATCAGTGGGTATGGAGAGAAGGCAGGGATGGGATACTGAGTTGGATGATCAGCCATGATCATATTGAATGGCGGTGCAGGCTCGAAGGGCCGAATGGCCTACTCCTGCACCTATTTTCTATGTTTCTATGTTAATTACCGGGATGGCGGGACCGTCATATGCTGAGAGAATGTAGCAGCTGGGCTTGTACACTCTGGAGTTTAGAAGGATGAGAGGGCATCTCATTGAAACATATAAGATTGTTAAGGGTTTGGACACGCTGGAGGCAGGAAACATGTTCCCGATGTTGGGGGAGTCCAGAACCAGGGGCTACAGTTTAAGAATAAGGAGTAAGCCATTTAGAACTGAGACAAGGAAACACTCTTTCTCACAGAGAGTGGTGAGTCTGTGGAATTCTCTGCTGTGGAGGCAGGTTCTCTGGATGCTTTCAAGAGAGAGCTAGATAGGGCTCTTAAAAATAGCGGAGTCAGAGGATATGGGGAGAAGGCAGGAACGGGGTACTGATTGGGGATGATCAGCCATGATCACATTGAATGGCGGTGCTGGCTCGAAGGGCCTAATGGCCTGCTCCTGCACCTATTGTCTATTGTCTATTGTCTATTGTCTTTGGAGTGTGGGAGGAAACCGGAGCACCCGGAGAAAACCCACGCGGTCACGGGGAGAATGTACAAGCTCCATGCAGACAGCACCTGGAGTCGGGATTGAACCTGGGCCTCTGGCGCTGTGAGAGACCAAAACTGCTGCTCTGCCGTGATTCTGCTCGAGCTTCCTCCCAACCGTACTCATCTAAAAGGCTGGAGTAACAGAGGGTCAGGCAGCATCCCTGGAGGAAGAGGATGAGTGGCATTTCAGGTTGAAACCCTTCTTCAGAATTGGAATGTGTGCTGTGGATATTCCCCATTTGAACACTGCAGGATGACCCTGAAGTCTTAGTCTTCTTCCAATCACTTCATTTATTCGTACCACTCCCCCTCTGGCCTCTCGCTCTCTTCAGCCTCCTGCATTGCTTCAATATAAGCCTGAGGAGCAACATATCCTCTCACTACTTGAGTATGTTCAAGCCCTCGAGAACCAGCTGAAGGTCAGATGGAACATTAATCAGGTCCACCTTGTTGTGAAGACATTAACCATGCCAGGGCATCCCACAGTACATGGGATTCATTGCCACAGAAGTCTGTGGAAGCCGTCAATGGATATTTATAAGGCAGAGATAGATAGATTCTTGATTAGTATTGGTGTCAGTGGTTATGGGGAGAAGGCAGGGAATGGGATTAAGAGGGAGAGATAGATCAGCCATGATTGAATGGCGGAGAAGACGATGGGCCGAATGGCCTAATTCTGCCCCCGCGTCTCATGCAACAGTTCATTTGAAACACCTGCACAAAAGGCAGTGCTTAATGTTAGTGGTTCTACATCACCTTCTGTGTTGAGCAGTGCTTTCCCAACCCATGGTCTTTCCATGAGGAAAGGAGTTTGTATGTTCTCCCTGCGACCGCATGTGTGTTTTCTCCGGGTGCTCTGGTTTTCCCCCCACGCTCCAAAAACGTACTTGGCTTTGGTAGAATTGTAAATTGTCTCGAGTATGTAAGATGGTGTTGGTGTAGAAGGCGATTGGTGCGGACTCGTAGGGCGAGCTCAAGGTCAGATGCAGCCAAAACCAGGTCCGCCTGGCCATGAGTACACACACCTCGCCTGAGCAGTGATGAGACCTGGTGGATGGCTATAGGCCATTCCGCCCACGACAATGCATTCACACTCATCCTCCACCCATCCCATCCCATCTTCCTCTCCTCACGTTCCCATCCACTCCTGACACATTCTACCTCTCACCCACACACAAGGGGCCCGGATCCCCCAGCAACCCTGTTGTCCTTTGGGACATGGGTACAAACAGGAGCATCCCGGGGGAAATCAACAAAGTTAACGAGGTTGTTTCAGGCTGATGGATCTAATGCAAATCGCCTTCCCATCATAGCTCTGGTCCCTAATGCTCCGGTTTCCTCCCACACTCCAAAGACAAAAGACAATAGACAATAGACAATAGGTGCAGGAGTAGGCCATTCGGCCCTTCGAGACATTCAATGTGATAATGGCTGATCATCCCCAATCAGTACCCCGTTCCTGCCTCCTCCCCACATCCCCTGACTCCGCTATTTTTAAGAGCCCTTTCTAGCTCTCTCTTGAAACAGCCCTGCTCCAAGAGTTACATTTTATCTCCTCTAACTGAAGCAGCAGTTCTGAAGGCAAGCAGAACATTTAATTAAATGTGCGTCATGCGCACTTGGCCCCAACTCAAGGGCCATGCCAGTTTTAATTACAAACTTAAGTTTAAGAGGATTCCCTGCAGTTATCATAAAAAATATATGTATTTTCGGTCATTCTAGACATCTGGATAGAGAAAAAGGATTGCATCATATATGTAACCATACAGGCACCATCTGTCCTCCTGTCTGGATAAAGAACTTAATCTGGACAGAATAATTCCTGCTCTTTCACCCAAACCAGGTTAGGAAATTTTGCTCCAGACATCTCTTCAAAGATCGAGCCAGAGCTTTTACATTTAGTTATCCCAAAATCCTTTTATGTGTAGTCATGGAGTCGTAGAGTGATACAGCGTTGAAACAGGCCCATCGGCCCAACTCGCCCATACCAGCCAACATGTCCCAGCTACACTAGTCCCACCTGCCCGCGTTTGGCCCACATCCCTCCAGACCTGTCCTTTCCATGTGCCTGAAGGCTTTGAGAAGCGAAAGCTTATCGCAGAATACTCAGCTTTTCATTAGTTCATAAGTTCATAATCATAGGCGCAGAATTAGGCCATTCAGCCCATCGAATATATCTATCTCTGCCTTAAAAATATTCATTGACTTGGCCTCCACAACCAGCAGTGGCAATGAATTCCACAGAATCACTACCCTCTGACTAAAGAATTCCTCCTCATCTCCTTTCTAAAGGTACGTCCTTTTATTCTGAGGCTGAACCCTCTAGTCATGGATTCTACTAAGCTCATGGTATAACTCAGGCTTCTTCTGATCAATGGTTATGCCTCCTAGAGGCTTGAGGTCTGGACATTCCCACTTGGTAATAGATCAGATAAACACACAGAGTCTCTTGCCCAGAGTGACCAGACAACATGTTTAAGGTGAGGGAGGGGGGGGGAAAGATTCATTCGGAACCTGAGGGGCAACTTTTTTTATACAAAGGGTGGTAGATGTATGGAACGAGCTGCTGGAGGAGGTAGTTGAGGCAGGTACTATCGCAACGGTTAAGAGACATTTGGGCAGGTACAGAGATAGAAACATAGAAACATAGAAAATAGGTGCAGGAGTAGGCCATTCGGCCCTTCGAGCCTGCACCGCCATTCAATATGACCATGGCTGATCATCCAACTCAATATCCTGTACCTGCCTTCTCTCCATACCCCCTGATCCCTTTAGCCACAAGGGCCACATCTAACTCCCTCTTAAATATAGCCAATGAACTGGCCTCAACTACCTTCTGTGGCAGAGAATTCCAGAGATTCACCACTCTCTGTGTGAAAAATGTTTTTCTCATCTCGGTCCTAAAAGACTTCCCCCTTATCCTTAAACTGTGACCCCTTGTTCTGGACTTCCCCAACATCGGGAACAATCTTCCTGCATCTAGCCTGTCCAACCCCTTAAGAATTTTGTAGGTTTCTATAAGATCCCCCCTCAATCTTCTAATAGGACACCCACTTAGATCCCGGGGGCTCCATGCTGGGTCCCCCCCTTTGTTCTTGGTGGCCCTCCACTGGATCCCCCCCCCCCCCCCCCCCCTTCCCCTCTGCTGCCTCCTGCAGTTGCCCCACCTGGTTCTCTGCAGCAGTACAAGCAACTACATACAGGCACCACTAATCTATAAAGGAACTACCGACACACAACATGGGAGAGCTGGAGACTAAGGGGCCTTGACATCCTGATGTACGATTTGGGAAGTTTAACAGGGCAGAGTAGTAGGGGCTCACCAGTGTAGCATCAAGCTGTGTAGCATTGCTATTTACAACCAAGAGAAAGAGAATAATGAAGAAGAACTAAGCTAAGACACTGAAATCAATTTCACATGAAAGTGAGATGACAGTGAAATTAGTTTGAAAATTGATGGTGGTTGATTGAAGAAGAGAGAATATTGGTCAACAAATCTGTTTCAGACCTCGATTATACATGAGGCCGAATTGTCAATCCAACCATCTCTTGCCTTGAACACAAAGACTTTTGAGAGAAGGGGCTCGGATGTACATTCATAGCCATTGTGTTTCGTTGCCATGGCTACTGGCATTACATTCTTGAGATGGAGAGCCGTTCTTTGTTGTTAATTAATTTGAACTTACAGTCGATCCTTTTGTGCATTTTCAAAGCTGGCTGTGGCCAAGAATGTAGAGTAACACACATTGGAATGGTTTGCAGAGCTGGGCCACATGCTTTAACATTCTAATTTTAGTCTTAAGTAAGGAGTCTCGAAACCTCAGCGCAGGATTCATAGAGTCATTGTCATAGAGTTATACAGGTTGGAAACAGGCACTCGGCCCAACTATCTCACACTGGCCAACATGTCCCAGCTACATTAGTCCCACCTACATGCATTTGGCCCATATCCCTCCAAACCTGTCACAGGAGACAAGGAATGGAGTGAGTGTAATAATTGATAACATCAAACCTACCCTTTAAAAAAACGTTTGAAATTAGAGTAAAACACAAAATGCTGGAGGAACTAGTTAGATTAGTACGGGTGTCAGGGGTTATGGGGAGAAAGCAGGAGGATGGAGTGGAGAGGGAGAGATAGATCAGCCAAGATATTTCTCTCTCTCAGCTAAGATTGAATGACGGGGCAGACTTGATGGGCAGAATGGCCTAATTCTGTTCCGAAAACATGTATGAACATGAACATATTCATATATGTTTATATGAACATATAAACTCAGCAGGTCAAGCAACGTCTGTGAAGGGAATGGACAGACAACGTATTAGGTCGGGACCATTCTTCATATCTACCTCCACAGATGCTGCCTGGCCCGCTGAGTTCTTCCAGCACTTTGTATTTTGCACAAGGATCTAACCTCTGCAGTTCCTTGTATCTGCCTTTTAAAATTGAGTCATTGTGATATATGTGTAGGAAGGAACTGCGGATGCTGGTTTACACCGAAGATAGACACAAAAAGCTGGAGTAACTCAGCATCGGACAGCATCTCTGCAGAAAAGGAATAGATGGTGTTTTGGGGTCGAGACCTTTCTTCAGGTCTGAAGAAAGGTCTTGGACCAAAACGTCATCTATTACCTTTCTCCAGAGATGCTGTCTGACCCGCTGAGTTACTCCAGCTTTTTGTATCTGTCATTGTGATATAGTTTGGAAGGTTCTTCACCTACTAACTCTACACTGACTATAAAGCATTTTGCACCAGACCAATTTTTTTCATTTGCTTGGCATTCTTTTCAATCTCCTCCTGATTCTATCGCTGATCTGCATATTAGATACATAGATACATAGAAAATAGCTGCAGGAGTAGGCCATTCGGCCCTTCGAGCCTGCACCGCCATTCAATATGATCATGGCTGATCATCCAACTCAGTATCCCGTACCTGCCTTCTCTCCATACCCCCTGATCCCTTTAGCCACAAGGGTCACATCTAACTCCCTCTTAAATATAGCCAATGAACTGGCCTCAACTACCCTCTGTGGCAGAGAGTTCCAGAGATTCACCACTCACTGTGTGAAAAAGTTTCTTCTCATCTCAGTCCTAAAGGATTTCCCCCTAATCCTTAAGCTGTGACCCCTTGTCCTGGACTTCCCCAACATCGGGAACAATCTTCCTGCATCTAGCCTGTCCAACCCCATAAGAATTTTGTAAGTTTCTATAAGATCCCCTCTCAATCTCCTAAATTCTAGCGAGTATAAGCCAAGTCTATCCAGTCTTTCTTCATATGAAAGTCCTGACATCCCAGGAATCAGCATTAGGGGCAATTTACTGCACTTATTAACCCACCACCCCAAATGTTTATTAAAAAAACATGTATAAGTGTGAAATCTCCCATGGGATCCATCCCTGGAGATCCCTAACCACTGCCTTCACACTCAGTTCAATTTTGTTTGTCATGTGTACCGGAGTAAAGTGTAAAGATTTTGCTGCCCGCTAACTAGTCAGGAGAAAGACAATACATGATTACTATTGTTCCGTTTACAGTGTATAGATACATAAGATTATTAGATCACGCGATAGGAGCAGAATATGGCCATTCGGCCCATCTACTCCGCCGTTCAAACATGACTGATCTATCTCTCCCTCCGAATCCCGTTCCCCTGCCTTCATAACCTCTGATACCTGTACTAATCAAGAAATCAAAGACATGACAGGGGAATAATGTTTAGTGCAAGGTAAAGCCAGCAAAATCCAATCAAGGATAGTCCGAGGGTCACCCAAGATGTAGATGGTAGTTCAGCACTGCTCTCTGGCTGCTCACTCCCCCCCCCCCCCCTCCATACTTCACTGGCCTTCTCCCTCTCACTCTGCCTAACTACTTACACCAAGTAGGACAGTCAATAGTCAATAGTCAGATTTATTTGTCACATACACAATGAGGTGCAGTGAAATGAATTTGCCAGCAGCGGTACAATAAAAAAGAACGCACAATACACAATAAAAATGTAACACAAACATCCACCACAGCATTCATCACTGCGGTGGAAGGCACAAAGTACAGTCAGTCCTCCTCCATTTTCCCCTTGTGGTTGGGACCACAAACCTCCGCAGTCGCCGTTGCGGGCAGCCAGATGTACAGGCCCTCTTGTCTGGAAGGTAAGTCGCGAATCGGTGCTTCCCTACCGGAGACCGCGGCTTCAAGATGATGTAGACCGCAGGCCGGCGGTCAAAGATCTAACAAAGTCGTTAGACTCATAATTAACCAATTGAAAGAGTTTTGACTTTGTCAGGCAAATATTTCTACTTCCGGGTTTCGGTTTTCGTTTATTGAGATACAGAAACGTTCAAAGAATAAAAGTGCACTTTTGTTAATATGCCTGCATACATTTATTGCAAGGTTTTCTCACAGCAGTATCCTGGAATCCTGATTAATCTCAGAAGGTTGATAACCCTTCCCCTGCACCTGATTGCTGTCCGTGGGCATAGAATGCCCATTAACTTTCTTTGCCTAATAGTCGTGGTAGTTCAAAATACATTAACTTAGTGAAGTGTTTTGAGAAATCTTGAAGATGTGATGAGATGCGATAAGACTCTAAATGTTTCATATTCCTGTCCAATGTGTTGTGATGGTCCCCAGATTTCTTCCTATATCACTACACTGACTATATTTCAAGAGGAGTTAATTGTCCGTGAAGTGCTTTGAGGTGTCCTGAGACCATGCTATCAGAATGGGAGTCTTCTTTCTTTCAGAGACGGAGAGAACTGTAGAACAACAATATTCAGTTGGACACAAGCTGACAGAGGCAGTGAGAGAGAGAGAAAGAGAGAGGGGGGGAGAGGGAGAGAGACGAGGAAGAAAGATAAAGACAGAGAGAGACAAAGAAGGGGGGAGATAGATAGATAGATAGATAGATAGATAGATAGATAGATAGATAGATAGATAGATAGATAGATAGATAGATAGATAGATAGATAGATGGATGGATGGATGGGTAGATAGATAGATAGATAGATAGATAGATAGATAGATAGATAGATAGATAGATAGATAGATAGATAGATAGATAGATAGATAGATAGATAGATGGATAGATAGATAGATAGATAAATAGGTAGATAGATAGATAGATAGATAGATAGATAGATAGATAGATAGATAGATAGATAGATAGATAGATAGATAGATAGATAGATAGATAGATAGATAGATAGATAGATAGATAGACCAAATGAGAGATAAAGAGAGGGGAGAGGGAGAAAGAGAGAGGGGGCGAGAGGGGTAGGGACAGAAGAGAGGGTGAAAGAGAGGTACAGAGAGAGAGAGACAGAGAGACGGAGACAGCGAGATGGCGGGGAAGAGAGAGAGAGAGAGAGAGAGAGAAGGGGAACAGAGATACTGAGAGAGGAGAGAGGGCGAGAAACGAGAGGGAGAGAGGGGTTGAGAGAGATAGAGACAGAGAGAGAAAGAGGTGGTTTATTGTGTGACAAATATTGACGATAGACTGGCAATGGACCAATAGTTGTGGAGAGTGGCATCTCTTTGTGTGCTGATCCAAGAGGAGGATCTACTATCAACAAATACAATAGCTTTACTCTTTTAAACCACTTTTCAACCTGTAAATTAGCACTACTTCTCGTTGTTCTAATAATGTTCTCTTTAATATTCTTGCAGAATCATTGCGCTAAAATGCTGAGAGATTAATCAGGATTCCAGGATATTCTGCACTCCGTATCTTTTCCTAATGCTTTACTTATTATACCTGAATTAATTTGATTACATTTGTTTATAGTATTATCTGAGTTGATTGTTTAGCATGCAAAGCTTTGCACGGTACCTCAGTACACATGACATTAATAAACCTATACCTAAAGGGTTGTGATATTTTATATGACTTAACTATTTTTCAATCAAGGACATTCTATTGTTTACCCTGGTGGCATTAAAACTAAATTTTTCCCCCCAAAGTCGTCTTAGAAATTAAAACTCCCTCAGCTCTAGAAAGTGTAGAGAAAAAGTGTGAGGTGGCCTGGTGGCGCAGCCCTAGAGTTACTGCCTTACAGCGCTTGCAGCACCAGGGACCCTGGTTCGATCCCGACTACGGGCGCTGTCTGTACGGAGTTCGTACGTTTTCCCCGTGATCGTGTGGGTTTTCTCCGAGATCTTCGGTTTCCTCCCACACTCCAAAGACGAGCAGGTTTGTAGGTTAATTGGCTTGGTATAAATGTCAAAATGTCCCCAGTGTGTGTAGGGTAGTGTTAATGTGTGGGGATCGCTTGTCGGTGCCGACTCAGTGAGCCAAAGGGCCTGTTTCCGTGCTGTATCTCTAAAATATTGTCCAAATCCTTGACTGTGGCCCCTTCACGTTGACTTTGTATGCAGCCTGTCACCGACTCACCAGCGGCCTTACGGGAAGGTCCAGTCACAAGCTCAATAACAACTCCAAGGTCAGCCGCACTCATTGGCCTGACCTACACACGGGTTATGATGTCTGAAGAAGGGTTTCGGCCCGAAACGTTGCCTATTTCCTTCGCTCCATAGATGCTGCTGCACCCGCTGAGTTTCTCCAGCATTTTTTATCTACCATGGGTTATGATTGGTGAGAATGTAGGTAAAAGGGGCTTCAGGAATAAATGTGACACAAGGTCTCTGGCTCAGCTAAGTGTCGTTTGTTCTTTGCTTTCTGTCGTGGGGTTCGGTGGATCCAACATGACCAGTTGCTCTCCTGGTGATCTGTCAGTAGTTTCAACAGGTTAAACATCATTCAATACATGGTTCAACGATTCAATAGTTCCTTATTGTCACGTGTACCAGCCTCAGTGAAATACAGCTCAGCAAGACTATCTTCGTACATAAGACTGGATAGACTTGGTTTATACTCTCTAGAATTTAGGAGATTGAGAGGGGATCTTATAGAAACTTATAAAATTCTTAAGGGGTTGGACAGGCTAGATGCAGGAAGATTGCTCCCGATGTTGGGGAAGTCCAGGACAAGGGGTCACAGCTTAAGGATAAGGGGGAAATCCTTTAAAACCGAGATGAGAAGAACTTTTTTCACACAGAGAGTGGTGAATCTCTGGAACTTTCTGCCACAGAGGGTAGTCGAGGCCAGTTCATTGGCTATATTTAAGAGGGAGTTAGATGTGGCCCTTGTGGCTAAGGGGATCAGAGGGTGTGGAGAGAAGGCAGGTACGGGATACTGAGTTGGATGATCAGCCATGATCATATTGAATGGCGGTGCAGGCTCGAAAGGCCGATTGGCCTACTCCTGCACCTAATTTCTATGTTGCTATGTTTCTAAAAGCTTTTCACTGTACCACAGTACGCGTGACAATAAACTAAACTAAACTGAACTAAATTACATTCCAATGTGGAAGAAATGTGTCCAGTCTCAGCTGGCTGGTACATACTCAGCTTAAAAATGTCACAACTCAGCATCAAGCAACCAAAATCACTCAGCGAGGACAAGGATATGAAGCGGAAAACACTGTACATCAATTTGAAGAGTTAAAGACAGGGCCACAATGATGGGGCAGTGCAGAAGGAGTTTTGCCTTCGCTAGTTTGATGGACAGTGTACAGGACACTTTATTCTGTAACATCTGCTCTGCCTACCTTGGCAATTTTCGAGGGAACTGTGCAGCAGAAACTGCACGAGATCAGTTTAGATTAGCTTCGAGATGCAGCACGGAAACAAGCCCCTCGAGTCCGCACCAACCAACAATCCCCGCGCCCGCACACTAGGGACAATTTACAATGTTACCGAAGCCAATTAACCTGCAAACCTGTACGTCTTTGGAGGGTGGGAGGAAACCGGAGCTCCCGGAAGAAAACCCACGCAGGTCACGGGTAGAGCGTACAAACTCTGTACAGACAGCACCCGTGGTCAGGATGGAACCCGGGTCTCTGGCGCTGTAAGGCAGCAACTCTACCGCTGCGCCACCGTGCTGCCCTCTATGCTCTGCGTTTAATCTCAGGTTTCCCGAACATGTCAATGCTGGTAGGCCAATGTAGAGGGAAGATAAGCACAAACAGCTGGAGTAACTCAGCGGGACAGGCAGCATCTCTGGAGAGAAGGAATGGGTGACGTTTCGTGTCTGTTTCTTTTATCATTGTTACATTATCTTCCATTCATTGTTCTTTATCTCTCTACATCTCTCTACAGTGTACATCTCTCGTTCCCCTTATCCCTAACCAGTCTGAAGAAGGGTCTCGACCCGAAATGTCACCCATTCCTTCTCTCCAGAGATGCTGCCTGTCCAGCTGAGTTACTCCAGCTTTTTGTGTCTATCTACGATATCCCAACACTTGGTTATTTTCAACATAACTTTGATCTGGTATTATGTTGGTTCACATGCTTGATCCATGGTGTTTTATCATTAATGTTTTATTATTATTAATGTTTATTGTTTTCTGAGTCATTCGTAACTGTCACTGTATGTCATGTTGTTACTTGTGGGCGGAGCACCAAGGCAAATTCCTTGTATGTGAATACTTGGCCAATAAACTCACTTATACTTATACCTTATACTTATAATTCAACCGGCAACTGCATTCTTCACTTTTCTGCAGCGTAGAAAATAAATAAGTGAGTGCTTATAAAAACAGAATGATTGCTTCTTGGTTCTTTGTTGGCCTGCACAAGTTTTCTTTGTATATGTAATTAGTTCTCTAATGGTTATGCAAAACCATTCTGCAGATCTAATTAAAAATCATTGCTGGCTTTTGCAGGCATCCACCATTGTGTGAAGCTAGTGAAGCTATTTCCCTTTCTCTGATACTTCACACTGTTTTGCCCATACACATTTTATTTTTTGACAACTGCCTCATTAAACATGTAACTAAACAGAAATGTTTCAGTTTTGCCGTGAGCGAATGTGCTAAAGAGATTTGCATCATATTACTTTACGAAAGCAAACTTGCTGCCTGATCGGGAATCTTTTCCCAACTCCTTTCCACTATTCCATTCCATTATGGGCCTCTCTCTTAGATTGCTAGTGTTGGGAGGTCAGTGCTTGTTTGTTCTCCAAGTCCAGTGACCACATCCTACACATTCTTCCACCTTCAGTTGGCAGGGGCATGGATTACCAAATATCTTCCTAATAATCATCAGGAAATATGTTTAAGAAGGAACTGCAGATGCTGGAAGATCGAAGGTACACAAAAATGCTGGAGAAACTCAGCGGGTGCAGCAGCATCTATGGAGCGAAGGAAATAGGTAACGTTTCGGGCCGAAACCCTTCAGGAAATATCAGGAAATATGTGTTTGGAAAGGTGCTGAGAGCCCGTGTTCTTTAACCACATTTTTCTTCTTCTGAGGTGGCTGTGTTACAAGCGGTGCTTTGTGCAGCCACTTACAAGGAACCTTTATCTAAAATGCTTTGTGATTTCGTTCCACAAACAGAGATGCATATCTACCAATCTTCGCATCAGCTCTACAGAAACGGCATCAACCGGTGAATACTGATGATAATTCATCAGAAACATGCTTATAAATAGTGGGGATTAATAGGACAAACCCGCGTTATAAAAGCAAGCCCGTGGTTTCACGTAAACGCAAGCTGCAAGCATTAACTTATTGTGATGTTGCTGATTGTAATGCTGCACTGCTCTCGTCTCTGAGACTAAAGGACCTTGTCCTTGTGGGTGCTGGAGGTTGTAGCGTAGGGAGGTGCTGCCACGGCTGACATCACATTGTCCCATCGAGAGAGCGCCTGTTATTTCCTGTTTGCGCTCTATATAGATTTTAGAAACAACGCTACCCTGCATCGCTGTGATTTTTTAGCCATCTTACTCACAGTCCTCTTCCGCTGAGGCAGCCTCGAGGATTTTTCCCATCGATTAAAAATAAAAAAGCTATGAGTGTTTAAAAAACCTTGAGATCAGCTGATTGGTCCTCTCGCCTGTCAATCACCGCGATTTAGGTAATGCCACTTCCGGGGGGGAGGGGGGGCAGGACTATAAAACCCCGGATGCGTGGTCGTGAGTCAGTCACTCTGCAAGATCGTGAGGGAGAGGCCACAACTTTCATTCTAAGCTGTGAATCAACTGAACTGTGAGTCTGCAATGCACTTGCAATAAATGATTTGTTTGCCCTTAATGACAATGACATGAGTTGTTTGGCCTGCTGCCCTGCCTGTGCTTGAAACTGCAATGCTTTATTAGGTCCGACTGTGTTTAGAAGGAATAAATGCTTTATTAGGTCCGACTGTATTTAGTTCAAAGGTCCTGCTCATTGTGTGACTTCCGCTTAGTGGACAGGTCGCACTGATTGCATAATTTCCGGTGAGTGCAGAGTTCACGCTGATTGTGGAAGTGCTGCTGACTGCGGAAGACCCACAGTGGAGAGGCCGCGCTCAGCCGTGTGAGTAGATTCAAGAAAGTTTACTGTCATATATGTGGTGTGTGAGTCAGTGTGTGTGTATGTGAGTGCGAGTGTGTGTGTGTGTGTGAGTGTGTATGTGAGTGTGTGAGTGTACGTGTGTGTGAGTGTATGTGTGTGTGAGACTGAGTGTGTGTGTGAGTGTATGTGTGTGTGAGTGTATGTGTGTGTGTGTGTGAGACTGAGTGTGTGTGTGAGTGTATGTGTGTGTGAGTGTATGTGTGTGTGTGAGTTTATGTATGTGTATGTGTATGTGAGAGTATGTGTGTGTTTGTGTGTGTGAGTGTGTGTGTGGGTGTGTGTGTGCGAGTGAGTGTGTGTGTGTCTGCGTGTGTGTGAGTGTGTGTGTGTGTGTGTGTGTGTGTGTGTGTGTGTGTGTGTGTGTGTGTGTGTGTGTGTGTGTGTGTATGTGTGAGTGTGTGTGAGTTGGTGTGTGAGTGTGCGAGTGAGTGTGTGTGTGTGTCTGCGTGTGTGTGAGTGTGTGTGTGTGTGTGTGTGTGTGTGTGTGTGTGTGTGTGTGTGTGTGTGTGGTGTGTGAGTGTGTGAGTTGGTGTGTGAGTGTGCGAGTGAGTGTGTGTGTGTCTGCGTGTGTGTGTGTGTGACTGTGTATGTGTGTATGTGTGTAGGTGTGTGGATGTGTGTGTGTGTGTGAATGTGTGTGTGTGTGTATGTGTGTGTGGGTGAATATGTGTGTGTGTGTGTGTGTGTGTGTGTGCGTGTGTGTGAGTGTGTGTGTATGTGTGTGTGTGTGTATGTGTGTGTGTGTGTGTGTGTGTGTGTGTGTGTGTGTGTGTGTGTGTGTGTGTGTGTGTGTGTGTGTGTGTGTGTGTGTGTGTGTGTGTGTGTGTGTGTGTGTTGGAATTGGTGGAGAGGTGGAATATTGCGTTGGGGGACCAGCCCTCCCGTGTGAAGCTGGGACCCGACGGGTCCCACTTAGTCTAGTACATATATATATACACAGATATATATCTGAGCGAAAAATGGCTGCAATTATCCCCCATCATTCTGGGGATTACTGAGACGTGCATTATGCCAACATCAGTGCAGGATTTTCATTACCAATCATACGGCAAAATGACCAACTTAACAAAGAAAACACCCGCACGAAAATAATGGAAAGGTAATCTTTGTTTTTAAAAAAAACCCTGTCTCATCTGCAGCAGGAATTATTGAAATATGAACAGTGTGACCCATGCCAGGGTCTGTAATTGAAATTAGCCATCACGATCCCTGAGCCCAACAGGATTCAATATGTTGCATGCTGTAAGCATTAACCATTCAGGGCAATTTCATGCTTAGGCGAAAGAGTGAAGTGATGTGTCTGGATCAGCAATTCAGGATAATGGGATTGAAAGGGTGGCATGAAAATTCTGTGCATGGACCAGTGCATGAACTTGACTGTATTACAACATGCCTACAGTCTGCTCCTGAATTAGAATCAGTAGGTGATAAGCAGAGTGTTGGAACGTGAACATTCTGGCAGGGTATTCGTGTTCCGTTTCCTTTACTCCAGAGATGCTGTCTGACCCGCCAATTTACTCCAGCTTTTTGTGTCTACCTTCAGTTTAAACCAGAGTCTATGGTTCCTTCCTACACATAAGATGCTTGCTGACGTCTTTTCTACCCGTGGGAAGAAGACCTAATTGAGGGGTGAGAACTCCTGGTGCTGGAAAACCCAGGGAGGGTCGGGAATAACGAGTTGAAGGCAGGATCAGTGTCAAACTCCAAGCCAATAACTGCTTCCCACCAACTCTTCAGAAATGCCCTAACGAGCAACAATGCGCTGAAAACCTTCTTAGCCCCTCTTCGGTCATGGCTGACCATGGGTGTCTCCAGGGTGCTATTCCCTATATGGAGGACGCCTGTGCATGACTTTGTTTAACATGGGGAGACTGGTGCACAGACAGACACCACACAGTCCTTGACAGATCTGGGTCAGGATCCAGTGGCATGGAGTCCAAGACGACCGGAGTCCCTTTCCTGCTGCAGCCTTCATCCGCCTTCCCAGCCGTTGTGACGCTCCACTAAGGTCAGCCATCGTCCTCCGCCTGTTCCACCGTTGAGGTCTTGGTTGGATTGCTCCTTGTCAGGGACCTCCCCCTCGACCTTACCGCCATGGGTGGCCCTACCAGGAGCATAGCTCCAGACGGCATCGCTCTCAGGATCTCAGGACCACACAAGCTTCTCCACCACGACAAGGTGAAAACCACAGATCCACATTAGTTAGTCCTTTCTGGAGATGCAGGAAGCAAATTGGAAGTATAATGACCTGCTCTTGGCCCCATTACATTTTGGAGTGTTGGTGAGTTGCCGTCGACTCCAATGTTCCAATTGGCGGCACTTTGAGTAATAGTTCTCCAGCTCAGAGCCGCAGCTGGATCACCGCATCTAATTTAGTGACTGTTATTTAGGAAGTTTTGTTTTTTTTGTTTAGAGATACACTGCGGAAACAGGCCCTTCGGCCCACCGAATCCGCGCCGACCAGCGATCCCCGTACACTAACGCTATACTACGCACACTCGGGACAATTTACATTGTTTCCAACGCCAATCAACCTGCAAACCTGTACGTCTTTGGAGTGTGGGAGGAGACCGGACATCCCTGAGAATAACCCACGCAGGCTGCGGGGAGAACGTACAAACTCCGTTCAGACAGCACCCGTAGTCAGGATCGAACCCGGGTCCCTGCCGCTGTGAGGCAGCAACTCTACCGCTGTGCCACCATGCTGCCCGGAAGTAACAGAATAAATCTGATACGAAAAGCTGGAATCACAAAAAGAGGCCATTCGCCCATTATGTCTGTACTATCTTCATGTTGGAGCAACCCACCTTTCTTCATGCCCTATCCCTTTTTCCACACACACATATTCCTTCCATTCAGACACCGTCCCAGCCTCTCCATGTACTCTCCATGCCTCCACTACTTCCCTGACCACTCATTTCAGACCCTAACTATTCACCATAGCTATATATTATATTCCCCCTCAAAAGCTCATAAGTTTGTAGGTTTTAGTAACAGAATCAGGCCATTCGGCCCATCAAGTCTACTTCGCTATCTATCTTTCCCTCTCAATCCCGGAGATCCCGGAGAAAGCCCACTTGGGTCACGGGGAGAACGTACAAACTCCATACAGACAGCACCCATGGTCAGCATCAAACCCGTGATCCTTAGCCCCTTCTTTAGATTTTTTCAGTCTGAAGTAGGGTCCTGACCCAAAACATCACTTGTCCATTCACTCCACAGATACTATCTCACCCACTCAGTTCCTCCAGCACTTTGAGTTTTGTTCACTGTTTTATAAAAGTTCATCACATTTAATAACGTTCTCATGCCCCTGTCCCACTTAGGAAACCTGAACGGAAACCTCTGGAGACTTTGCGCCCCACCCAAGATTTTTGTGCGGTTCCCGGAGGTTTTTGTCAGTCTCCCTACCTGCTTCCACTACCTGCAACCTCCGGCAAACACCTGCAACCTCCGGGAACCGCACGGAAACCTTGGGTGGGGCGCAAAGTCTCCAGAGGTTTCCGTTCAGGTTTCCTAAGTGGGACAGGGGCATTACTCTCATCCCTATTTATTAAGCCAAGGTCATTCATACGTTTTAGTCACTTTTTCAACATGCCATCCCGCATCGACACACAATGTATTTACATCTGTTTACACCAAAGATAGGCAAAAGATGCTGGCGGAACTGAGCAGGTCGGGCAGCATTTCTGGAGAAAAGGGTCTCAAGCCGAAACATCACCTATTCTTTTTCTCCAGAGATGCTGCCTGACCTGCTGAGTTATTCCAGCATCTTCTGTCTATCTTATAGAACAATGTTACACAGGAAAAAGCCCTTCGGCCCATAATGTATGCTCCATGGCGTTGACCACAGGACAGCTCTTGTTTGACTTTTGCACCTTGCTGATCATGGACAAGTGAATTCCTCTGAGGGAATCAGATGTTCTATCAAAGGTGGGTGGGACAGAGGAGTTGGTGGGAAGGTGGTGGATTGTGAGAGATGTGGGTGATAGGAAAATTCACAGGTGCGCCACCCCGCCCCTGTTGAATCCATCTGCTCCCAGATATCTGCAGAGAAGACCCTGCTTCCTGACCTACTTCACCCGCTCGCCTTTCTCTTTCAATTTGGGTTATTTCCTTCATAACAGGTTCTGACCATTTCAACGCAGTTTCTCAGGGATTATACTGACCAGAAGTTAGATTGCAGTGAGGACAAAGAGGTGGAATTTGTTCCACTTGAAGAATGGAATCTTGTATTCAGTATCTGGAGATGAATCTGACCTTTGATAGATTGTGGCATGCCTGCCGTCAAAATGGATTTCTTTCATTTTTTTTAATATATCACTGGGAGTGAATTTCTCATCCTCAGTTTCATGTGCTGATCTCTGCTGCCCCCTGTATGAATGGAAATATACAGGAGAAGTATTTAAAAAAAAGGGAAACTAAAAGAGGTTTCTGATCTATTCCAAGTTCATTGATTCTATTTACTTTGAACTTTGGACCTCGATATATATCTCATCTTCTGTATGTTGGGTGCTCTTCATCAATGTTCATGGAAAATGATTCTTAAATGCCAACGGTAACCTTCTACACACTTTACCTTGCACTAAACATTATTCCCTTTATCACGTATCTGTACACTGTGGATGGCTCGATTGTAATCATGTATTGTCTTTCCGCTGACTGCAAGAATAGCTTTTCGCTGTACCTCGCTACACTTGACAATAAACTAAGCTAAACTAAATTTAATTACATTTTGTTGACCCACTTATTGCAGCAAATGATCAAAAGCTTTTTGAAGTGAAAACTTTTTGGGAATATCTTTAGTGAAGGGAGAGGACTGGAGAGTTAAGGGCCTGTCCCACTAGGCAACTGTTTAGGTGACTGCTGGCGACTGTCATAGTCATGGCAGGTCGCTGAAAAACCGATGACTGGACTAATTGGCCTGTCCCATTTAGGCGATTTTTTTAGGCGACTGCCAGCGACGATGGAATTCACCAAAGTCAGCACCGGCGACAACCTACGTCACCTGGCGACAACCTACAACAACCTATGTCATGAGAAGACAAGCTACAACAAGCCAACGAAAAGTTTTGAACATTTCAAAATCCAGCGGTGACCAGAAAAACGCTACGACTCTTTGGGCGACTGAGGACACGACTCACGTCCATACAGGCGACACCCCAGCGACCATGTGGCGACAGCCTAGTCGCCTAAAAAAATCGCATAAGTGGGACTGGCTCTTTAGAAAAAAACATCCTGAGCTGTTTGTTGGCAGTTTAAGAAATGACCTCCAGTGAAGTAACAATTAAATGCAGGAATGTATAATAATAATAATAATGGATGGGATTTATATAGCGCCTTTCTAATACTCAAGGCGCTTTACATCGCATTATTCATTCACTCCTCAGTCACACTCGGTGGTGGTAAGCTACTTCTGTAGCCACAGCTGCCCTGGGGCAGACTGACAGAAGCGTGGCTGCCAATCTGCGCCTACGGCCCCTCCGACCACCACCAATCACTCACACACATTCACACACATTCACACACAGGCAAAGGTGGGTGAAGTGTCTTGCCCAAGGACACAACGACAGTATGCACTCCAAGCGGGATTCGAACCGGCTACCTTCCGGTTGCCAGCCGAACACTTAGCCCATTGTGCCATCTGTCGTCCTCAAATGTATGTGGGCTTCAAGGCTGAAGAGGGCAGATACCTCAGGGAGGTAAGGAAATGGATGAAATTGCAGTCACACAAGGGTATGTGCATGTGAAAAAAAATGAAAACAAGGGTGATAGTTTCAAAGATAGACCCAAAATGTTGGAGTAACTCAGCGGGTCAGGTAGCATTTCTGGAGAAAAAGAATAGGTGATGTTTCGAGTCGTGATATTTCATCGGACAATCCAATATAGGGTCTCGACCCGAAAGGCCACCTATTCCTTTTCTCCAGAGATGATGCCTGACCCGCTGAGTTCCTCCAGCATTTTGTGTCAATCTTCGGTGTAAACCAGCATCTGCAGTTCCTTCCAACACGCGATAGTTTTAAAACTTTGTTCCCTCTTGCTTTGCGTGTTAGAGCAGTACCATGCAATCTTCACCTGAGCACGGAATGAGATGTGGCCAAGGAGAGTGAGGTTCCATTTAGAGAAGAATCTCTTATCTTTTTGGTTCATGGAATGGCTGGAACTGCGATTGGACAACATGCAGATAATTCTGCGTTTCAATGATGGCAGAACAGAAATGCTTTAATCTGTACGCCAAATGTCCGATGCCCTGAGAATATACACAACTAAAAACTACCCTCTACCTAATCTGCCACAGGAATGCTTGATGTTCACAAACGCTATCATTCTTCATTTCTTCAGAAGAATTTCTCCTCTTCTGGTCACAAATAAATGGCAGAAATGTTCTCGTGCTAATGCAAGGAATGGCAGAAAGTACCGACTCAGACGAGTTAAAGAAAAATAATTTAAATTTGAAGTTTGTTCATCACATAACCATTCAAGATGAAATGTTGAACGCACGTCAAGTCCTCAATATCATTTCACAGTATTATTCTTTAACTGATGCACATTTGAGACGAATAGATTATCAAATGTATGTTATTTAAATGTCATAACTCGTAGAATCTTGACTAACATTTTGCATAATATTTATCATCGATTTGAACATTGTCAATGATTATCATGCATCATTTTCATAGCCATGCTAAAATTATTTAAAGGCACATGCACGAATATGGGATAGTGCAGTAAAGCAGATGTTAGAGCTGCTGCCTGAGTCCTCGGTTCAATCCTGCCCTCGGGTGCTGTCTGTGTGGAGTTTGCACGTTCTCCCTGTGACTGTGGGGGGTTCCCTTCAGGTGCTCCAATTGTCTCCAGCATCTCAAAGATGTGCTGGCAAAGATGTCCTCGGTATGATTTATTGGAGAAAAATCACTTCAGAAAGTTCTGGGAAATATAAGAAGGTGGATAAAAATGCTGGAGAAACTCAGCGGGTGAGGCAGCATCTACGGATTCTTGGTTCTTGGTTCCTTGGTCCTCCAAAATATTCCAAATGGAATTTAAACTGGAGGTGGTGGAGGGGGGGCTTAAGCCAGAAAGGGTTATTGGGAAGAAAGAGCTACTTTAAATTTAGTTGCATCTGGTTGGGTAACTATAGTTGGGTGGAGATTATTCCATGCTTTAATTGTGCGGGGGAAGAACGAATTGCTGTATAGATTGAAGGAAATAGGCGATGTTCGATATATAAGAAAATGCGTTGTAAAGACATGTTCTTTTAGTTCTAAGACACTGCCAGAAGCAGTGATGAAAGAGGGAGTGTTATCTTTTTTTACATTTGTGTTCACTCTTATCCATTTAGCAGGCAGTTACAATCCATTTTCATGTCTCTTTGACAGTATTTTCTACTCCAGCAGGCTTCAGGTAGTGTGATTTACTAAATAATATGCCTTGAGAAGGTGCCCATTAACAGATATTGTGTTAGATTGTTCTGCTTACATGTGGGAATTGTGTTCCTCGCTTGTCCTTTACAGAAGAGCCACAGCATGGAAACTGGTGCTTTGGCCCAATACATCCACACTGACCATGTTGCTTACCAGAGCTGGTCCCATTTGTCTGAGCTAAGCCCATATCCCTCTAAATTGTTACTATCCATGTATCAATTCGAGTGTCATTGTAAACATAGGAAATGCACCCACTTAGACTTGGGACTGCGTGACCTTTCGCAGTGTCTCTGCTTGCACGAGGTTAGAAGGGCTTGGCCAAGCAGATACAAGGATCGAACCCACCGTGGTTAGGTATTGTATAGGGGAACTGTTGTTGTGTTATCCAAAATAAAGTTTAGTTGCTCAAGTGCTTGATTCAGTATTTTATTGACTGAAACTAAACTGGGGGAAGCTTAGAACGAGCTATTTACACTGTCTGTGCAGAGTTTGTACATTTTCCCCGTGATCACTGCGGGATCACCAGTTCCCTTCCACACTCCAAAGGTGCACAGGTGTGAGGCTAATTGGCTTGGTATAATTGTAAATTGTCCCTGGTGTGTGTGGGGTAGGGTTAAGGGCCTGTCCCGGTTAGGCGACTCTTTAGGTGACTGCCAGGGACTAGTTTTAATGGAATCAACCTACGATACCTGGCGACAACCTACGACGGCACCTAAGACGACCTACGACAACCTATGACAACACCTACGTCAAACTACGACAGCAAAAACTGTCGCCTTCAACAGTTGCCACTGTTGCCGAAAAATTTTCAACGTTGAAAAATTTTGTGTCTTATCTTTATTGGTGTGCTGCAATGGCAAATCAAATTTCACTACACCAATTGGTGTATGTGATAATAAATGTCCTTTGTAGCCTTTGTAGTTACCCAAAAAATCGCCTAAGTGGGACAGGCCCATTACTGTGCGGGGATCGCAGGTCGGCGTGGACTTGGTGGGCCGAATGGCCTGTTTCAGTGCCGTACCTCTAAATGAAACTAAACTAAAGAAAAATAATGTGCTCATCCTTTACTTTTAAACTGTGTACCCGATTCTAGATCCTGCTCCAAGAAAAAGCACCCTCTCCACATTCACCCTTTCAAGACCACACAAGATCTCACGTTTCAATCGCCACTCACTCTGATAAGATGCAACAGTGACAAAGGGGGTCGACTCCTAAAAGGTAATGCAGTCCGTTACAGTCTGTTACAAATACCTGTTAACCATAAAATCCTATGTCGGAAGGAACTGCAGATGCTGGTTTAACCCGAAGATCGACACAAAATGCTACAGTATCTCAGCGGGACAAGCAGCATCTCTGGAGAGAAGGAATGGGTGACGTTTCAGGTCGAGATCCTTCTTCAGACAGCCTAACCAAAAAATCCTATTCACCAAAAATTGGTTAAAGAGTTAAAACCCCTGAAACGTGAAGGAATTGCTCAGTAAATGAGCAATTTTAAAAATGCTTTAAAAAAAAAATCAAATTGCAGCATCAGAGTCAGAGTTCACCTCATTCCTATTTCCCTTTTCATTTAAACAGCCAAAGATAGCAGTGATTGTTGATGGAAAGATTAATTGTTTGCACATGCATGCCAGCGATGTGTCTATCTCCGATACTATTACAACATTGAATAATCTTATCTGTGCCATGATTAGATGTTCACAGTCTATATCATGTTTAATGGAATGATGTATTTCTTGGAGATCAGCGTATGCATTGTTAGAAGCAATTCGCTGAAACACAATAATAGGATTCTGCCTGGCCATGTCTAAGTTGCTTATTATTATGATGCATTTGCAAACTGTGTATTGATCACTGGGATTATTCCAACCCCCAACACCTCCCCCCCCCCCCCCCCCCCCCCCCCCCAAACGATGAATGTCTCAGTTTATTCAATTAAAACAGTAAAGGCTGGAAACACACAGCAGTTCAGGCAGCATCAGTGGAGAAATTCTGCATGGAAACAGGCCCTTCGTCCCATCAAACTGTGCCAATCATCAAGCGCCCATTTACACCAATCCTACACAGATCCATGTTATGCTCCCACATTCCCCAAAATCTTCCACCATCCCCCTTCACACTCCCACTTCTAACACTCAGGACTGACACGGTGGTGAAGCCTTAGAGCCACAGCCTTACTGTGCCAGAGAACCGGGTTCGATCCTAACTATCGGTTTCCTCCCACACTCCAAAGACGTACAGGTTTGTAGGTTTAATTGGCTTGGTGTAAATGTTAAAAAAATGTCCCTAATGGGTATAGGATAGTGTTAATGTGCGGGGATCGCTGGGCCCACTAGGTGAATTCCATTCAAACTAGTCCCTGGCATTCGCCTGAAGAGTCACCTAAGTGGGACAGACCCACAGTGCCGAGAGACCCGTGTTTAATCCTGACTACGGGCGCTATCTGTACGAAAATTGTACGTTCTCCCCGTGGCCTGCGTGGGTTTTCCCCAAGATCTTCGGTTTCCTCCCACACTCTGAATACGTACAGGTTTGTAGGTTAATTGGCTTGGTATAAATGTAAAATTGTCCTTAGTGTGTAGGGGCATGTTAGTGTGCGTGGATCGCTGGTCGTTGCAGACCTGGTGGGTCTGTTTCTGTGCTGCATGTCCATAAGCTAAACTAAACTAAACTAAACTAAATTTGCAGATGAAGTATCCAGAGAGTGCCCGACTCTGGCTACCTAGCATGTGCTCTGCAATAACGTATTGATAACTCGTCAGCCATGCAGGAGATTATCTACAAATCTACTCAACTGTGCCATCCTGCTACTGGTTACAAGATATTGTATTGACGGCTTGGAAGTATTTTAGTTTCTCTTTCTGTTGATTGAGCAGGTATCGACCTTGCTGCGGGGATAATACAAACGCTGAGATGGTCCCATTTCCTCTGCCAAGTGGCTGAAAGTTTTGCCTTATTTCAACACCTCCATTTCCCTAGTGTGTGTAGGGGGATGTGAGGGAGAGGGGGAGAGAGGTGAGAGAGACGGCTGAGAGAGAGGGAGGGGGATAGAGAGAGAGGAGGAGAGAAAGAGAGTGAGGGGGAGAGAGAGAGGGGGAGAGAGGAAGAGATTTGAGAGAGAGGTTGACATAGACAATAGACACTAGTGCAGGAGTAGGCCCTTCGAGCCAGCACCACCATTCAATGTGTTCATGAGAGAGAGGGAGAGGGTATGAGAGCGAGGAGGAGAGAAAGAGAGTGAGGGGAGAGAGAGTTGGTCGAGAGTGCTAAAGAGAGAGGAGATAGGGGAGGTTTTCGAGTGGTAAGGAGAGTTTCGAGTCGATCTTGCGATAAGGGGAGCAGCCTTCTCTTTTTTGATTGCGGATATCTGCTGGCGGTGCGGGCTCGGTGAGCCGCCGGGCCCTGTTTCCGCCCATTCCATCGCCCACCCTTCTTCTCCCAGAGATGCTGGGCCTGACCTGCTGAGTTACTCCAGCACTTTGTGTCTATCACAGATATCTAGGAGGCTGGAGGAGATGATGATGGGAGGGTTAGTGGGACAAACTCAACACTGGATCTCCAGAGATCAGCCACAAGGTCTGGAGATGTCTCGTCACGCCCACCATAAGATGCGAAAGAAAATATAATGCAAGGAACATAGAAACATAGAAACATAGAAATTAGGTGCAGGAGTAGGCCATTCGGCCCTTCGAGCCTGCACCGCCATTCAATATGATCATGGCTGATCATCCAATTCAGTATCTCGTACCTGCCTTCTCTCCATACCCTCTGATCCCCTTAGTCAAAAGGGCCACATCTAACTCCCTCTTAAATATAGCCAATGAACTGGCCTCGACTACCCTCTGTGGCAGAGAGTTCCAGAGATTCACCACTCTCTGTGTGAAAAAAGTTCTTCTCATCTCGGTTTTAAAGGATTTCCCCCTTATCCTTAAGCTGTGACCCCTTGTCCTGGACTTCCCCAACATCGGGAGCAATCTTCCTGCATCTAGCCTGTCCAACCCCTTAAGGAAGAGGATGACCAGCCACCAACCAGCCTGATAGGATGCCACACATACACATGTTCTCAGTTCCTTGCAGCGATGTTCAACAAGTCAAAATAATTATCATTAATAATGCAAAGTAATAATTCACATGAATAAGTAATGGGGCAGGGAACAGCACATAATTACCCTGCACATCAGCGCAGCTCAAGGCAATTACTAGACAGAATCTGGCCATGAGTTTGGCCAACATACAACACGGGATTGGTGCAGGGTTGCCTTGTGCCTTGCCTTGTGGCCATCACTTCCGAAGAGTCCGCCAGGGGCTACACTGGAAGTTGGACAATTTTATACTGGACAATTTTCCCAAGCCAATTAACCTACAAACCTTGTACGTCTTTGGAATGTGGGAGGAAACCGAAGATCTCGGAGTAAACCCGCGCAGGTCACGGGGATAACGTGCAAACTCCGTACAGACTTCACCCGTAGTCGGGATCGAACCCGGGGTCTCCGGCGCTGCATTCGCCGTAAGGCAGCAACTCTCTACCACTGAGCCACCGTGACTGCCTTAGTTGAGAGAGACAAGCTGCAGTGAAACACAGTAGAGCTGCTGCCTCACAGCGCCAGAGACCCAGGTTCGATCCTGACCTTGGGTGCTGCAGCATCTGTGTGGAGTTTTGCACATTCTCCTTGTCACCGTGTCGGCATCATCTGTGCGCTGCGGTTTCCTCCCACCATCCAAAGACTTACAGGCTGGTGGGTTAACTGGTTGCCCCAAGTGTGTAGGCAAGTTGTGGAATTTGGGATGAGCTGATAGGAATGTGGGAACAATACAATGGGAATAATATAAAGTGGGCGTTTGATAGAACAAATTAGATGGGCTGAAGGGTTTATTTTCTATCTGTATGTCTCCATGAAGTATTCAGCCAGACAAGTTGATGATAAAGATGAAGCGGTAGAGGTTTCGGCCCAAAACGTTGCCTATTTCCTTCGCTCCATAGATGCTGCCGCACCCGCTGAGTTTCTCCAGCAGTTTTGTCTACAAGCGGTAGAGGTGCTTCCTTACAGCACCATAGACCTGGGTTCGATCCTGACTGTGGGCATCAGCAACATCCAGATGTTGTCCTCTTTCCCCACTGCTCACGATAGTGGACATTATCTTGGTCCTATTCTTCCAGGTGATCCTGATCTTTTCACTCAGGCTCCTCATCCTTGGCTAGTGCTCCTCATTCCCAGGGAGGTTCCCTACAATCGTACTGCTTCACCTCACTGTGATCGCCAGGAAAGTCTATTAATGCTATTTACAAAGCTTGCCTTTACTTGTGAAGGAAGAATGACCCAGAGTTAAGCAGCTATCTAGCCTACAGGCCACATAACTTTCTTCCTCTTAGACAGTCCCTCTGGATTGAGGCTGATCTATTTCCATTAAAGTGAAGAGTGGAAGATGCTGGTGCATTAATTCTGTTTAAGCTGAATGACTTGCATACAATTACCACATGGGCAAGATAGGACTAGGTCCAGTGGCAAGGAGGGCAAAGGGCAACCTCTCCAACACACACACACGCACATGTACATACACACACACATGCACGGCACATACAGTCACAACACGCACACACACACAGAGCACACACACACATAAATACATACCCACACACACATGCACGGCATACACACACATGCACATATGTGCCCACACACACAAAACGCAAAGGCACAAACATACAATCACACACACACACACGCGCGCACGTGCACACACACACACACACACACACACACACACACACACACACACACACACACACACACACACACACACACATACACACACACACACACACACACACACAAACAGACAGACACTGATGTGACACAAAAACACTAGTATGCACACAAACACACACAGACAACGCACACACAAACACACACAGACAACGCACACACAAACACACACAAACACACCCAGGCACAAACGTCACCCATTCCTTCGCTCCAGAGATGCTGCCTGTCCCGCTGAGTTACTCCATCATTTTGTGTCTGAATCTGATCAAGGATAGTATCCACAAAGCATTGTCATTCCTGGGATTTATTGGAATGCCGAGTTGAAATTCCAAGGCACACGCACACCCATAGAATGAACAGGACGTCTCGCCTGTGACAGTGAGTTACTAGACTCCCTGCATTAAGTCCAAAGGCTGTCATAAGTCATTGTGCTGAGTTATGGCACTTTCACTCCCTGGAAAGGACACCAATAGCTCAAACTCAACATCTAGACAGGCAATAAATATCTTTTTTTTTCCCCCTTTAAAAAGATGACTGTCATAACTTCCAGAGAATCTGCTACACAGTAAAAGTGCAAACATATGTCAGGTTTCATATGTATTTCTGCCTCTCGCCGTGCCAGTAAATGAGGCGAAACTGTCCACATCGTTCACAACTTCATGATGTACGTCAGGGCGGTGAAGTGGTGTAGCTGGTAGTGCTACTGCCGCACAGCGCCAAAGATCCAGGTTCAATCCCAACCTCGGCTGCTCTCTATGTGGAGTTTGCACCTTCTCCCTGTGACCATGTGGGTTTCCTTTGGGTGCTCTGGTTTCCTCCCACATCTCAAAGACGTGTAGGTTAATGGCCCTCTGTAAATTGTCCCGGCAGGGAGCGGTTGGGAAACTGGGACGACATTAGTTAGTGAGTTGGTGTGAACATATGATCGATGGTCGGTGTGGACTCTGTGGGCCATCCTGTATCTCTATGGCCTGAGATGGAAGGTGAGGTTGAGCAGGCTGGGACTCTATTCCTTGGCGCGGAGGAGGATGAGAGGTGATCTCATGGAGGCGTACAAAATCATGAGAGGAATAGATCGGGTAAATGCACAGTCTTTTACACCGAGACTCTATGAGTAAGTGAGGAAGGGTCTGCAATAAAGGTTGACTTTTCTATCGCTGCTGGCTGGTATGTAAAGCATTCTCTGCTATCATTTCACACTTCCAACATTTCGCTTTGACATTGGTGAGGCCTATGTGTGAATTGCAAGCTGGAATATAAATGAGAGTTTCAGAGGGTTCATACAGAGCTCATTACAGCTTCACAAACGCACTGTGCACCTGCCATTGAGCTCAGTAATTTCAACCTAAGTGAATTTCCATTTACATTTTCTTTTAGTCATAATATCAGAGTCATACAGCGTGGAAACAGGCCCTGCGGCCCAACTTGCCCACACCGGCCAACATGTCCCATCTCCACTAGTCCCACCTGCCTGCATTTGGCCCGTATCCCTCTAAACCTGTCCTATCCTTGTCTGCAGAAAGGTCTCGACCCGAAACGTCACCCATTCCTTCTCTCCAGAGATGCTGCCTCTCCCACTGAGTTACTCCAGCGTTTTGTGTCTTATCTTCAGTGTAGACCAGCATCTGCAGTTCATTCCTATATATTATCCATGTACCTGTCTAATTGTTTCTTAAACATCACCTCAAGTACCTCCTCTGGCAGCTAGTTCCATACACCCACCACCCTTTGTGTGAAAAAGTTACCCCACAGATTCCTATTAAATCCCCCCCTCCCGTCACCTTAAACCTATGTCCTCTGGTTCTCGATTCCCCTACTCTGGGCAAGAGACCCTGTTCATCTCTTTGCTCTTCTCGGCCCATTGCCTGTCAAGTAGAATTGATTCACTGATTGAGTCTGAAGAAGGGTTTCGGCCCGAAACGTCGCCTATTTCCTTCGCTCCATAGATGCTGCTGCACCCGCTGAATTTCCCCAGCAATTTTGTGTACCTTCGATATTCCAGCATCTGCAGTTCCTTTTTGAACAGAATTGATTCACGCTTCCTTTCACTCACCACATTCTCTTTCACACACTGAGCTCCCATTACCTGCACTCTGTTTCACACTCTGCACACCTGTACCTGCCCTCCCCTTTTTCTCACCTGGACCCTGCTCCTCTGCACTCCCTTAAAACGTGCAGTACCCTTTTTTCCTCTGCTACCTTCAAACTTTCAAACTATTTATTTTCTTAATAGCTAAAATAGTGTAAAATAAAAGCGTGTTGGAGGAGTTATAACATCCAGCAGTACGGAAAATCTGATAGTCTGCACCACCAAAATTGTGAGCGTTCCGGTTTAAAGGAGGTTTACTGTTGATGCAAGTCTTCCCCTCACCAGTCAGTACTGGGTCACTGCTCAAAGCAACATCCCAGGAATGAACAATATTGCCAAGCCATCACTTATCGAAGGTAGACAAAAGTGCTGGAGAAACTCAGCAGGCGCAGCAGCATCTATGGAGCGAAATAAATAGGCAACGTTTCGGGACGAAACGTTGCCTATTTCCTTCGCTCCATAGATGCTGCTGCACCCGCTGAGTTTCTCCAGCACTTTTGTCTACCTTCGATTTTCCAGCTTCTGCAGTTCCTTCTTAAACACTTCATCACTTATCCATCTGCACAAAATCCATATTCCTCCATTCCCTGCATATCCATGTGCCGATCTAAAAGCCCCTTATGTGTCGGAAGGAACTGCAGCTGCAAGTTCAAGTTCAAGTTTGCGTTTATTGCCACTTAACCAACTAAGGCACAGTGAAATTTGAGTTACCATGCAGCCATACCAAGTGAAAAGAACACAAAACACATAAACTAAATGTAACATAAACATCCACCACAGTGGAATCAACAAGTTCAACAGTGGAATCAACAAGCTCTCTGTGATAAAGTTCAGTCATCTTTCTCCTGTGTTCACCCGTGGTCGGGGCCTTGCACTTGCCGTTACCGATGGTCCGATGTGCAAGCTCTCTCGTTGGGATGATCGAAACTCCGGCATCTGGATGGATTGGGACACTCCGCGGCATGGAGCTCCCGAGTCGGCCACTTCTTACCGGAGACCGCGGGCTTCACTGTGTTAAAGTTCACAGGCCCAGCGGTTGGAGTTCTTCTTCAGGCGATCCATGGCAAAGGGTTCCCGGCTGCGCGATGGTAAGTCCGCGCCACGCCCGTGGCTTGAAGCTCCGGGCCGGTCTCCAGGAAAAGCCGCACCACTCCACGTTGTTAGGCGCAAGGAGATCCGACACAGAGAAAATCGCATCTCGATCGAGGTAAGTGACTGAAAAAAAGGTTCCTCCTATTCCCCCCCCCCCCCCCCCCCCACACGTAAACTAACCAAGAAACATTGAAACAAACTTTTAGAAGATACTTAAAATAATAAAAACAGTAGAAAGGACACACAGACTGTTGGCGAGGCGGCCACGACGGTGGCGCCACCCGGTGGCAGGTTTAAACCGAAGAAAGACACAAAAAGCTGGTGTAACTCAGCGGGTCATGCGGCATCTCTGGAGAGAAGGAATGGGGGGAAAAAACAGGACAAAGGGGATGGAGATAAAGTTAATTGTAGAATAGATCATAGTTATGAGGCTGTCGAGGTAATTCAAGAGTTTGCCCTGATTCGAACTCGGAGATTTACGGTAATGGCCGCTCGTAGGTACTCGGGGCTCTCGTGGACATTTTTCAACATGTTGTAAAATCTTCACGAGTCTGCCCGAGCTTACCGCGTTTCCCGAGTACCTGCCGTTAGCGTTACGAGCCGCTAAGAGACGTCTCGAGCTCCGACGTTCCCGCTACGTACATTCTACGTACTTACCACAAGTTTGATTTTTTTATTAACTCGGGAGAGCTCTTGAATTAGCTCATACATTGGGACAGGCTCTTTAGCTGGGAGAAGGTAACAACAAAGCAAACAGATAAAATGTATAAGAAAGAACTTCAGATGCTGGTTTAAGCCGAAGATAGACACAAAATGCTGGAGTAACTCAGCGGGTGAGGCAGCATCTCTGGAGAGAAGGAATGGGCGACGTTTCGGGTAGCGACCCATCTTCAGACTGATGTCGGGGAGGGGGTGGGACAAAGATAGATGTAGGCAGAGACAGTAAGACTGGTGGGAGAACTGGGAAGAGGAAGGGGATGGAGGGAGAAAGCAAAGGGCTATCTGAAGTTAGAAAATCTAACTTAGAAACGTCGCCCATTCCTTCTCTCCAGAAATGCTGCCTCACCTGCTGAATTACTCCAGCATTTTGTGCCTATCCATTTAAACTTTGCTCTTTACAAAGCTTGTGTGTGCCACACAATGTGACAGTTCCCAGGCACACACAAGCGGGTCTGACAGAGGGAGGAAGACATTCTCCTTGACAAACCTCTTTAAATTCTCCGAGTCTGACATTACACAGTAACAGCATTTTGGTGGAAAGCCTCATCGCCTTTAATTAGCACGGGTGGTGTTGGACGCAAGAGGACAACACAGCTGCGAACAAGTCAGATTTTTAATTACTTCCTTGCCCTCCCACTGTGATCTCAAATGCAGCCACTGCAAGTCACCCAAAGGGCTTGATGTCTGCTGCCCACGCACAACAACTGCCTTGTCTACTTTTGTTTAGCTGTAGTTTACAGATACAGCGCGGAAACAGGCCCTTCGGCCCACCGAGTCCGGGCCGACCAGCGATCCCCGCACACTAACACTGTCCTACACACACTAGGGACAATTGGTATGCATTTATACCAAGCCAACTAACCTACAAACCTGTATGTCTTTGGAGCGCGGGAGGAAACCGAAGATCTCTGAGAAAACCCACGCTGTCACGGGGAGATCGTACAAACTCCGTACAGACAGCACCCGTAGCCGGGACCGAACACGGATCTCTGGTGCTGCAAGGCAGTAATTCTACCGCTGCACAATTGTTCCAACCTAAGAGAGGATGACACCCGCTACTACTGCCTGGTGGGAGCCCTCGACTAGGACACGGCCGGAGAGGTCACACATTTCCTCGCAGGCCCCCCCCCCCCCCCCAGCCACCGAGAAATACCTCAGCCTTAAGGAGCTCCTGCTCCAGATTTATGGGCTCAGCAGGATGGAGCGTACTGCCAGGCTCATTCATATGGAGGGTCGGGGCGACCGGCGGCCATCTCTTTATCTCCAGAGATGCTGCCTGACCCGCCGAGTTACTCCAGCACCTTGTGTTTATCTTTGGACTTAACATGTTGCCTGGAATGGAAAACGGTAGCTACAAAATTGGATACGCTGTGGATATTCACAGTGGAACCTCGGAGGCTGAGGGATGCTCTCATAAAGGTTTATGACATTACTAGACCAAGTGCAGACCCGTTGGGTCTGCTCCCCCAACGCAGCCGTTCCCTACCCGTAGCCCCCACGGGAGACGTGGTCCTCCAACTGAAGATTCGAGCACTCAGCAGTGCGGCTGTTTTTAAATGGCGTCTTTGAGTCGAGAGGCGGGCGCCAGCAGCCGTTGTGGTCACTGGCCAGCAGGAGGCGACAAAATGAGTGAGTGTGGGGGGGGGGGGGGAGAAGGATTTTATTAAAAATGTGTACATAAACACGACAAAATATAATTAGGAGTGGATACTTGGAATGAAAAGTGAAATCTCTATCGAAATGGAAAAAATCTGGGCGTTTGTGGGTCTGGTGTTGGCGTAGCAACGAATCAAAGGCTGGCACCCACAGGCTGGCAACCACAAGACAGGCAGAAACACACACACACACAGTTTTAATATTATATAGATGATGAGAGAGGCAGCGTTTAAAGCTGATTTACACAGAGCAACAGATCACCAAACCATTTTGCCAACAACAAACTTGGCCCATTGCATCAACAGGAAGATGGGCCAGCACTACAGACTAAGGGCTACTGGACATGGCATTATCTTGCCTGAAATATTCGCGTCAAGAGAAGCAGTTAAATCAATGAATCAATACAAAGTTCATTTTTGTGCAAAACCACAAACCGAATAAAGCAAAGATACATTGATCGGGTAGTTCAAAGGATTCCCAGATGCCCACAATGAATGAAAGATGCAAACCTTTCAAACGCGGTATCCATTGTCTATTTTGTTGGTTAAAAGAGATCATGTTGAAATGTGAAACAGTGAAGTCTCAAACACACAGGAAAAAAAATAACAAATTGAATTCCTTTCTGGATTCATCATTCATTAATAATTTAACTTGATTCACTGCCATGAACTGTAAGTGTGAGATAATCCAGTCATCCGAATACAATACATAGGGATTTGTTCACCATGCATAAGTTAGGTTCACCAGGTTAATTCCCGGGATGGCGAGACTGACATATGATGAAAGAATGGATTGGCTTATATTCACCGGAATTTAGAAGGATGAGAGGTAATCTTATAGAATCATATACAATTCTTAAGGGATTGGGCAGGCTAGATGCAGGAAAAATGCAGGGAGGAGAGGGAGAAAAGAAGGGGAGAGAGATAGGGACAGAGAGAGAGAGAGAGCGTGAGGAGAGGGAGAGAGAGAGAGAGAGAGAGGGAGGGAGAGACAGAGAGAGAGAGAGAGAGAAGGAGAGAGAGAGAGAGAGAGAAAGGGAGAGAGAGAGAGAGAGAGAGGAGAGAGAGAGAGGTAGAGGAGAGAGAAGAGAGAGAGAGAGAGAGAGAGAGAGAGAGGGGAGAGAGAAGGAGAGAGAGAAAGAGAGGGGAGAGAAGGAAAGAGAGAGAGAGAGAGGTGAGAGACGGGGAGAGAGAGAGAGACGGGGAGAGAGAGAGAGACGGGGAGAGAGAGAGAGAGAGTGAGGGGGAGAGGGGGAGAGGTAGAGAGGGAGAGCAGGCCCATACAAAGCTTTTCAAAAAGGGGGGTGGCATGACAAATTTTATGTGAAATAATATGTGCACATTATGGTGCATTCTGAGCCTTATTTTGGAGCATTTTTGCATCAAATGTATGACCAATATTTCAGAAATAATTTTGGTTGAGTCAAGAGTAATGAGTGGTGGAATGGGATGATTGGGACCATTGTTGTATACATTTTTTTTAATCAAGAATTGAAGTTGTCCTTGTTTTAATATTCAAGTTGTACTGTTGTAAAATGTTATGTAAAATGATATAAAGGAGCATGCAAAAACTGCAAATAAAATACTGTAAGTTTTTGCAGTAAAGAAAACCTTTTTTTAGAAAATGTTTTGTGTGTTGATTTGATTGCCTGTTACTGTTAGACTGTGTTAGTGTGTGCAGTGCACCTTTAATGGTCCTCCTGACCTAACAACTTCTCATCACATCAATTTCAACATGGAATAGTGATGTGAATACAACATTTAGTTCGACTTCAATTTCCATCATGAAAATTGAAGTCAAACTAAATGGTGCATTTATGTATTTCGCTTTACTATGATCGCTTACAAACGAACCTATTTTACTGTCATACTATTATAACAAATTCTAGTTCCAAGTTGACTCATAAACAAGATCACAAATCACATTTTGAATTCTCAAACATAATGTGATTGTGAATAATTGCAGAGCTGCCAAGTTTCACCGAGCATTTCCATATTTTGATGGCTGAAAATCAGTACTTTGTTGGGGAAATCGGTATTACTCACATAAATGCAATAGAATGTACTACACAGAAACTGGATTTTTGAAAATCAGTATTTTGCATGCAACCTCATGTATTCTCAAATATCAGTATGGAATACTGAAAATCAGTACTAATGAATTGTGAGACAATTTTTGAAATGTGCATTTATAATTCTTGATTTTGATTCAATAACATATAAAAAGATTTAATAACATATCTATACTTATAAAATTCTGATCTTGGGTGTGTGTGTGTGTGTGTGTATAATCGCATCTTCTCGAAAACACGACGTGGTAACAGTAAAACTTTTACATATTCCGGTAGAGATTTTTTCCGTGTTCGAAATCGCCTTATCTGAAAATTTCATGCGTTATTTCTCGAGTTATTAATGAAAATGTTCAAGATTCCGACAAAACATTGAAATAAAACCGACTCTTTCGCTGATGACGTCACAATGGGTCTGCATTATCTTGCTGGCACTTCGAGTGATGCCACTCCCCGTTGCTCCCCCTCCCCCCCCCCCGGCTGCTCGCTCCACGCTGCCCCCCCCCCGCTGATCGTTCCCCCTCGCTGCTCCTGGCTCCCCTCCCATCCTCCTCTCTCCCCCTCCTCCTCTCCTCCCCCCCCTCCCTCCTTTCCGCATCTCTTTCGCCCCCCCTCCTCTCTCCCCCCCTCCTCTCTACCCTCCATCCTCTCTTCCCCCCACCCTCTCTTCCCCCCACCCTCTCTTCCCACCCCTGGCCTCCCTTCCCCCCCCACTCTCCCCTCAGTTTCCTCCCAAACTCCAAAGACGTAGGTTAATTGACTTGGTATAATTGTAAATTGTCCCGTGTATGTGTGGGATAGTGGTAGTGTGCAGGTCGGCACGGTCTTGGTGGGCCGAAGGGCCTGATTCCATGTTGTATCTCAAAACTAAACTAAATAAGCTGTGTAGGAAAGAACTGAAGATGCTGGATTTTTTTAAACTCTAAGGTAGACGTAAAAAGCTGGAGTAACTCAGCGGGACAGGCAGTACTTCTGGAGAGAAGGAATGGGTGATGTTTCGGGTCGAGGCCCTTCTTCGGCTCCTACCTAACAGCCATCGACCTCGAGAGATCAAGTTGGTTATTGTGAACCGAGCGGAGGTGTTCGGCAAAGTGATTCGGCCTGCGCTTGGTCTCACCAATGAAGAGCAGCTGACATCTAGAGCAGCGGATGCAATAGATGAGGTTGGAGGAGGTGCAGAAACCAGAATTTCAGGTAATTTCCATCAAAGTGGAAATGCTGATTGCGCTCCAAATTTTTTTTTTCCTCTGGATTTTTTCTTAATCTGGGGGAAAAGGGGGGTGCGACCACCCCCAATGCACCCCCCCCCCCCCCCCCCCCTTCGTATGGCCGTGGAGAGAGAGAGAGAAAAATAACTTGGGATACAAGAAGTTGGAAGTGTTTCTTAATGTTCGGCTTTCCAGCTAAGCAGTGTTCTTTACACAAGTCTCACGCATCCCGATGGAATATGGTGTATTCCTCTATCTAATAATCACAGCATTCAGTGCCGTGACAACTGTGGCAAGCGTGGGAAGGCATTAAGGTTTTTGCAACGTCTTTAGGGGAATCGGAGTTACAGCGGTGCTGCAGAGCCCAGTCAATTTGTGCACTGATAGTACGGACTAAATTTGGCAGGTACGTCTTACATTCCTGATGCAGAACTAGCTCAGGGGGACTCATTTCATCTCTCACATAATTCTCCAGCGGCTGTTTGTCATCTCATCTCAGTGAAGGCCTTTACAAATCTGAATCGATCTCTGTCTTGAATTTTGACTGATGCTGGGAGATATTTCCACCCGCTCTTTTCCAATCAAGGCACAAGGAACTGCAGATGCCGGTATACGCAACAACAACAACAACAAAAACAACCAAAGTGCTGGAGTAACTCAGCGGGTCAGGCAGCATCTCTGGAGAACATGGAGAGGTGGCGCGTGTAGGAAGGAACTGCAGATGCTAGTTTATACCGTAGGTAGACACAAAGTGCTGGAGTAACTCAGCAGGTCAGGCAGCATCTCAAGAGAACATGGACAGGTGATATTTTGGGACCCCTCAGGCTGATTGTGGTGAGGGTGGGAGTGAGGGAGAGAAAGGTGGGGGCCAGACTAAGCCTGGAGTGATAGGTGGATACAGGTGAGAGCAGTTTCATAGGTGGGCGGTTGGACGAAGGCTAAAGACGAAAGGACAAGAGTGAGAGATAAGGATACAAGAGGTGCGAATTGTGAAGCCAGAGGAGAGGATATCGGTGGAAGGAGACAAAGGGGAGAAATGGATGAGAATCCAGGTAAGGCTTGGGGAAGAGAGGGGTGTGGCGGGTAAAATGGGAGGAGGGGGGAAGAAGAGGGGGGAGCAGTCTATTTGTAGATTGGTTAGCGAAAATTGGAGAATTCAAGTTCAAGTTCAAGTGAGTTTATTGTCATGTGTCCCTGTATAGGACAATTAAATTCTTGCTTTGCTTAAGCACACAGAAAATAGTAGGCATTTACTACAAAACAGATAAAAGTGGTGTCGTCAGGGTATAGAATTCGATGTTTATGCCACTATGATGTAAGCTATCCAGGTGGAATATGAAATGAATATGGGGAGAAGGCGGGAGGATGGAGTTAAGAGGGAAATATAGATCAGCCATGTGCTGAATGGCCTATTTCTGCTCCTATATCTTATGATCTTCATGATGTGAATGTGGGAGGTTATTCCCATGACATGTACCTGTACATTGCGAATGGCTCGATTGTAATCATGTAATTGTCTTTCCGCTGATGGGATAGCATGCAACAAAAGCTTTTCACCGTACCTCGGTACACATGACAATGAACTGAAACTGAAACTGAACTGGGTAAAATTAGGGAAATGAGCCCCTCAAAGGACGGCACTTTCTGAAGAAAAACTTCTAATCTTCTAACTTTTGGTACCATATGAAACATTTTATTTTTGTTTGATTCTTAACGTTTCCTTTCCTTTTAACCAGTAATAACTCGCATGCCAAGAATTGATCCACCAAGTGGTGAAGTCTTCAGCGTGCTTCTGTGACACACACACACACACACACACACAACATGTGCAAATTCCTCATTACTTCAGGAAAAAACGCAGATCTCCTTATTAACTTCACAATGTTTCACTTGGATATTATTTACTGTGCAGTAAATTAGATGCAGTAAGACAATGTGTTGAATATTTTGATTGCTTCCGAGAAGACTTGCTTTGTGCTGAATTTAATTTATGACCAAAAACAGCACTTGCTTCAAACTTTTCTTTGCTGCTACTAAATGCAAATAGCTTTTCGCTTGTTCAATGTATACAACCCATCCATTCGCCCTTTATAAGCATAGGTGGATCTAGTCTTGATCATTGACAAGAACTCTGCCTTACCAGAATATAGTGTATGATATGGCATTGTTAATTCCCTGCAGATATAAGTATGGTTTAGTTTAGTTTATTGTCACGTGTACAGTGAAAAGCCTTTGTTGCGGTGTACAGATACATGATCAGGGATTAGCATTTAGTGCAAGGTAAAGCCAGCAGTTTAGGAGAGATGAGAACATCATTAAATTCTTCTCCACGATGAAAAAGATCTGGCATTGGTCAACCATGAAGAGTTAATCTCGATCTCCAAGAAAATGCTTCATATGAATCACCAGTTCATTCCCATGCTGATATTAAAAATGCTTGTGGCATTTTAATAACTTTGTTTTTTCAGTAAAAGGCATCTTTGAGCGGGGACTGATGCTAAAATCCACCGATCATTTGTTTCTCCAAATCGACATGCTACCCTCCTTTTCAAATGGAAGATTTCATCTGCCTGCATTTGGCCCATATCCCTCCAAACCTTTCCTATCCATGTACCTGTCCACGTGCTTTTTTAAATGTTGTTATAATACCGGCCTCAACTGCCTCCTCTCTGGCAGCTCGTTCCGTACACCTCATTGCATACGTCCACATTGAAACGTACGGAATAGCGAAAGGCCTGGACAGAATGGATGTGGCGACGATGTTTCCACTAGTGGGAGAGTCTAGGACTAGAGGTCACAGCTTCAGAATTAAAGGATGGTCTTTTAGGAAGGAGATGAGGAGAAATTTCTTTAGTCAGAGGGTGATGAATCTGTGGAATTCATTGCCACAGAAGGCTATGGAGGCAAAGTCGGTGGATAATTTTAAGGCAGAGATGGATAGATTCTTGATTAGTATGGGTGTCAGAGGTTATGGGAAGAAGGCAGGAGAATGGGGTTAGGAGGGAGAGATAGGCCAGCCATGATTGAATGGTGGAATGGTGGAATCATCATTCCTTACAGTGCTATGTCTGACAGTGATCGCAACTTCTACTGAAGTGTGGATGGCCGTTGGCTCGCTAGAAGCTCATCCGCCCTTTGACAGGTCTTGTTTCTGGTCCTGCTGGGGGTCCACAGCCCCCTCCTCACCTGGCGAACCGGGTGGGGGAGACGGTTTAGTCGCCGACTATCCGACCATGGAGCAGGTAGCACGGGATTACATGGTACCCGTTGCAGGGGGGAACTCCCCCGACCTGACACAATACATACAAACACACATATGCACATAGACACAACCCCACACACACACACACACACACACTGAACTGCATGCAAACACTGGGGAATCATGCACGCAAGGACCCACATTTCATTAAGGGTTTGAGCAAGGAGATTCCACAAGTATAAGCAGACCGTTTACTGGTTTTATGAAGGGTCTTGATCCGAAACGTCATTTATCCCTTTTCTCCAGAGATGCTGCCTGTCCCGCTGAGTTACTCCAGCATTTTGTGTCTACCTTCGATGTAAACCAGCATCTGCAGTCCTTTCCTACACAGACTGTTCACTAGCATCAGGCTGCCTCATCTTTTACCATTCCGTTTATTTAAACAACAGATATCCTTTCATGTTAACACCAGCACCTCCAGCCTGAATGGCAGCAACACGAGAATGGGTGAACACCATTATCATCGATGGCTGGGGGTGGATTGCCAGAACCCTCGTACCCAACTCAAATTGTATCAGTGAGTGAGTGGGTAACAAAGGAAGAGGTACCTGAAATCAGAGCCATCATCAGTGTTTCGTAAGTAAAGCCCCTATCCCACTTTCCCAATTACTCACGAATTCTCCCGAGTTTCCCCCTTGATTCAAACTCGGAGAATGTCCGTAGTGAGTCCATTGGAGTCCGTAGTGGGTCCGTTGGAAGCGGTAGGAGTCCGTAGATATTTCGTAGCGGCTCGTAATGCCAGTCGTAGGTACTCGGGGCATCGGGTAAGTCGGGACGTTTTTTCAGCATGTTGAAAAATGTTCACCAGTGAAATAAATAGCCCCGGCTGGCTATTACCGTAATTCTCCGAGTTTGAATCAAGGGGAAAACTCGGGAGAATTCGTGGTAACTCGGGAATGTGGGACAGGGCCTTTAGTAATTCCTTAGCTTTCCTCTTTCTTTCGCACAACGTACAATCATAGAAACATCGAAAATAGTTGCAGGAGTAGGCCATTCGGCCCTTCGACCCAGCACCGCCATTCAATATGATCATGGCTGATCCATCCAAAATCAGTACCCCGTTCCTGCTTCTTTCCCCATGCCCCTTGATTCCGTTAGCCCTAAGGCTCATGCGGCCAGGAGAAATTGGCAGGATATGGCTGGCAGAGCCAACATTAGTATTAGGGTAGAGCACCACTCAGATTCAATGATGCAACCAGGTGGAGAGAGATAAATGAGGATGCAGTTATGTACTGATGCTAAACTTGGCTTGTTCAAAGCACGCAGATTGTTTGTTCCTATTGTGTGAACCCAGCTGTGTTTCCCTTGATAACATCAGACTAGAACAGCATGTGGGAACATGGCTTAATGAAATGTCTGACTCGTGGCCTTCTACTTAATTAATTTTTTTGATTTTAAATGTATTATTTATATATGGATACGAGAAAGATGATTGTCTGGTATTACAAGCTGCCCTGAAAAGATAACAGACTTGGATCAGACTGTTCTGAAATCGAGGAATGATGAATCTATATGTTTTAATATTCTCAGTTTCCAATAATTGATCTCATTAGAACTGAGCCTCCAAGCTTCTCGATGTATTATATGATTAATTATCGAGTCGGATGAAAATTGGTGTCACTATGCAGCTGCAGAAAATGAAATGCCACTAACTGAGGCTGCTTTGCAGAAATGAAGATTAAATATGTTTTGGAGATGGTTTAGAAAGGAGCCTCACTCTGCAAGTCATCCATGCTGTTCTTGCCCTTAAAGTGTTTGATGGGATAACACAGACGTCTTTCTACATCTAACCAGTGCTTCGTCCCCTTTGATGTCTTATTTTCACACCTTACCCTTCCATATATCCGTGTCTCACCATCCCCTGACACTGTCTGAAGAAGGTTCTCGACCCGAAACATCGCTCATTCCTTCACTCCAGAGATGCTGCCTGGCCCGCTGAGTTACTCCAGCATTTTGTGTCTATCTTCGGTGTAAACCAGCACCTGCAGTTCCTTCCTACACACTGTCCACCCGAGAAAGCTTTGTATCTTGACCAGTGCTGTGTGTAGGATAGTGTTAATGTGCGGGGATCGCTGGTCGGTGCGGACAGGCCTGTTTCCGCTACGATACGATGCAATAAAAGTTCATTTATCCCAGGAGGGAAGTTGACCTGCCAACAGACTTAAAAACACAAAATACATGAAACATGAAATTAAAGTGACGAGTGGAAAGGCTTTGGGGATGTGCAAAGACTGGGGAGGGGGAACTAAAAATGCTTTGGACGAGGTGATTATCCGGCCACTGTGCAGATCAGGCCCGGTTTCACAGTAAAGTATTTGCAGTGCCTGCGTGCTGCCCAGTTAAATGTGAGCAGGGCTGACGTGATTGCCTTTATTAAGTCAATTCTATTGATTCAGATTGTTTGAAGCCAAATTTGCTTTGAAAGCGTCTGCCGTGAATGATATGTCAACTGTACCCCGTGGTTGCAGTCACATACAGATCACTGTGAAATATTAATAACCCTCTGGCCATAGATTATGAAGTTTACTTACCACCTTCCCCCATGACAAATTCTTTCGAGTTTTTGAATTCCCAATAAAAAATTCATGCGTTGAAAGCATCATGGATTTAATGGTAATTTAGCCTAATAGCAATCCTGCATCCTGAATGTATTCAAGCACGAGATGAAATTTATATATTGTTGGTTAATAATTCAAGAGTAGATGAAAATGATAAAATTAAAAGATTGCGCTTTCAATGGTTTTTCCCGGTCTGCTAAAGGCAAGTGATTAGAAAACGAATGCAGCTGAGTATTGCTAAGTACCCTTGGTTATGTGTGCAGGGTAGGAGAGGTTGGCGTCTGCTTTCATAGAGGGGTCTCTGATCATCGCCAGTCAATTGTAATGGAACTGCCTCTGCAATTGTTCTCGACAAGTCAGGCTATGTTCTCCTGCGTGCCAGCAATCTACATTGTGGAGATTAATTACAAACTGATCGCTTATCAGATTCTGTTGGCCAAGTGGTAGGTGCTGACAACAGTGCACAGTGGTAGAGTTTCCGTCTCACAGTGCCAGACATCCCGGTTCGATGCTGATTGTGGGTCCTGTCTGTACGGAGTTTGTACCTTCTCATTGTGACTTGCGTGGGTTTTTCCGGGTGCTCCGGTTTCCCCTCACGCTCCAAAGGTTTGTAGGTTAATTGGCTTGGTTAAAATTGCAAATTGTCCACCAGTGTGCGTAGGTATATCTCTTAAAAAAGACAATGTACACAAAACATAATGGTGTGTGTTTCCCAGCCGGGTTCATCACCTGGACTGCCACAACTTCATATGATGATATAGCACAGTTTGAGGCCATTCAGCCCACAAATCCTGTACTTGGTCTTTGAAACAATCAATGGTCATCCAGTTCACTTTTTTCCCATAAATACCTGCACAAACTTGTTGCAATGGGAAGGACACAAAATGGTGAAGTAACTTAGCAGGTCAGGCAACATCCCTGGAGAACATGGATAAGTGACACTTCAGGTCAGGACTCTTCCTCAAACTGCAAGATAAGGAAATAACATTTAGTGCAAGAGGCAAAGCCAGTAAAGTCCGATCAAAGATAGTCCGACGATCTCCAATGAGGTAGATAGTAAACTGGAGTAACTCAGCGGGTCAGGCAGCATCTCCTGAGAAAAGATATAGGTGAACTTTTGTGTCAAGACCCTTCTTCAGACCAATTAACAGATACAGGCTATGTGAAGGTAGATGTGCAGTTTAAATTGGCATCATGGTCAGCAGAGACTTTGTGGGCCGAAGGGCCTGTTCCTGTGCTGTACTGTTCTATGTTCTATGAGGGGCATAGTTAGGTCAATAGACAATAGGTGCAGGAGTAGGCCATTCGGCCCTTCGAGCCAGCCATGACCATTCAATATGACCATGGCTGACCATCCAAAATCAGAACCCTGTTCCTGCTTTCTCCCCAAATCCCTTGATTCCGTTAGCCCTAAGAGCTATATCTAACTCTCTCTTGAAAACATCCAGTGAATTGGCCTCCGCTGCCTTCTGGGGCAGAGTTAATGGGAATATGGTAAGAAGGAAACGAGGTTAGTGTAAGTTTTGTGCGAGCGGATGATAGATGGTCGGTGCCGGTTCGATGGGCCGAATGGCCTATTTCCATTCTGCATGACTCTACGATCCGTGGGATTTGGAGAATGCATTAGCAGCGATTATTTTCCGCTCGTGTGTTTTTTCAAGTTGAAGAACCTTTTCCGCAGTGGGCTCTGCGAGGGTGTTGAAGATGTTGTTTGTACATATTCTGCGCCCCTAGTTCACGATGGCACCATGGTGCAGCTTTGTATGCCTAAGGGATCTTGGCTTTGCCTGAAGCATTAATTGTTCTGTGGTTACTTAGGCCATTGAAGAAAGCAAATCGCTTATTGTCCTGGATAACCTTTTTCTTAATTCGCTGCCAGAAAGCACGCTGGCTGTACAAACGGAACAATTCCTTCACCTATAAAACACATTTCGCCACATTTCAAAGCAATTGATTGTAAGCAGGAACCGTAGCAACACAAATCTGTCTCCGTTTATGGGAGTAAAATTGGCTTGCCGGGACCAAGGGCAGGAGCGCCAGCACAGTGGCTCGGCTAATAGTGACCCAGGTTCAATCCTGACCTTTGCTGGTATCTGTACGGAGTTTGTATGTTATGTCTGTGTGGAGTTTCCAAGTCCTCCCCGTGACTGCATGCCGTTCATTCAGATGCTCCAGTTTTCTCCTACATTCCAAATCAACATGTTTTTGGAACAAAGGAGGAAAATCACACAAGCAAATTAGACGTAGAAACAAGGAATTAGATCGTGGGTTTTTTCTGTCCAACGGAATCCATTTTGATGAATATAAAAGTTTAGTTTTAGTTTAGAGATACAACGTGGAAACAGGCCATTCAGCCCATCGAACCCGCGCTGACCCATACTCTAGTTCTATCCTACACACCAGGGACAATTTTACTGAAGCCAATTAACCTACAAAACCTGCACGTCTTTGGAATGTGGGAGGAAACCGGAGGACCCGGAGAAAGCCCGCGCGGTCATGGGGAGAACGTAGAAACTCCCTACAGACAGCACCTGAAGTCGGGATCGAACCCGGGTCTCTGGGGCTGTAAGATAAATAAAAGTTAGGAATCAAATCAAAATGGTGGTTTGTAGGTTCACGTGTGGTTTTGATTCGATTCCTGTTCTTTATTCACCTTTTACATTTCATCAAAATGGATTGTATAGGCCTGTAAAAGCACAGTCTAATTTGTATCCTTTCTGGGTTCCCTGTCAGAATCACGGGTCAGTTCTAAGGGAGCTGGACTTGTTGGTATACTGTGCATGCTGACAACTTGTGAAATTTCCTTTCTGCAACCTATACGTGTCGGATAGTGTTAATGTGCAGGGATTGCTGGTCGGCGCAGACTCGTTGGGCCGAAGGGCCTGTATTCATGCTGTATCTCTAAAGTCTAAATGAATGAATAAGTTTATTGGCCAAATATTCACATACAAGGAATTTGCCTTGATGCTCCGCCCGCAAGTGACAACATGACATGCAGTGACAGTTAGAAATGACACATAAAACATTAAACATTAAAATTGTCCCTAGTGTGTAGGATAGATCTATCCGTTACTGTATATCTAAACTAAACTAAACTAAACACTAATGTTGTGACTCGGAGACTGGTAAGACCCCTCACAGGCAAATTTTATTCATGGAGCCAGACTGCAATCAGTCGCAGACAGATGTGCATTAAATATTCATCAAACTGAGTCTGTTTTCCTCTCCTGTTCAACATTGTGAAATTGACTAGGGTTCCTCATCCTTATTTGAGGCTTGACAATTGAATTGTACCAGTGCATTTTACCAGACGGCAGGCAATTCCAAGCTTATTTTCTCTCTTTATTGTCATTCAAGCTGTATATTTCGCCCATTCTCAAGAGTCATCGATGTTTGTTGGAATTGGGTGTAAATTGCCACAGGGCCACGTATTACAATGAAAACAACACTATATCTGCACTCCGTTGGCAGCGAGGTGAGATGAGGTTCAAAACCATGTGCGAATGACTTTCCTTTTGACTTCTAATTCTCCCTCTCCTCTTAACGATACTAAATCTTGCTGTAACGTCGTTCCTTGAATTAGAGGTTATAATTTGCATGTTTTTTTAATACTCGGCTTTTTTAAGCAGAGCATTAATGGCAAGAGCAGAATTTATTGCCCATATCTTGAGGTGCTTGAGATGAAGACGGAGAACAGTTGTAGCCCTTCTGCTGTATGTGTTCCTGTAGTTTAGTTTAAATTAGTTTAGTTTAGTTTGGTTTGGATTGGTTAGGATTGGATTAATTTAGTTTAGTTCAAGTCAAGAGAGGTTATTGTCATGTGTCCCAGATAGGACAATGAAATTCTTGCTTGCTGCAGCACAACAGAGTATTGTAAGCATAAATACAGAAGAGTTCAGTGTTTCTATATAACATAGACCATATATATACACACATACATAAACAGATAAAGTGCAATGGGCTTGATACCTGGAATGGTCAAAGCTGACTTATGAAGTAAGATTAGACTTCTTAACCTTTAGTTTAAGAAAGAACTGCAGATGCAGGAAAAATCAAAGGTAGACAAAAAGCTGGAGAAACTCAGCGGGTGAGGCAGCATCTATGGAGCGAAGGAATGGGTGGCGTTTCAGGGTCGACCCGAAACGTCACCCATTCCTTCGCTCCATAGATGCTGCCTCACCCGCTGAGTTTCTCCAGCTTTTTGTCTACCTTAGAATTCTTAACCTTGCATCTACTTCTTAACTTAGACGTAGACTTACCTTAGACGTCTTAACCTTGTATCTACTGAGTTTGGAAAGGTGAAAGGGGGCTTGATTGAAACATATCAGACCCTGAGGGGTCTTAGAAACATAGAATTAATTGCAGGAGTAGGCCATTCGGCCCTTTGAGCCAGCACCGCCATTCAATATGATCATGGCTGATCTTCCTAAATCAGTACCCCGTTCCTGCCTTCTCCCCATATCCCTTGATTCCACATGATGTGGAGAGGATGTGGTCTTGAAGAGAGAATAAACATCTGATCATTGTTTAAAAGTCAGGGACAGCCTGCATAAAACAGAGATGAGTTAAAACATTATTTGTCAGAGTTTGGGAACTTTCTCAGAAGGCAGTGGAATTAGAGTCTTTGAATATTTTAAGGTATACCTTGGTAGGTTCTTGATAAGAAAGTGGGTGAAAGGATATTGGCGAGATAGGGGGGAAAGCAGAGCTTGAAGTCCTCGTGACCTACTCCTGCTCCTAATTCCTCTTTCTTCACCCCTTTCTTTCTATAGACTTTCTTTTCCTCATTATTATTAGACTGCAGGATGCTTTGTTTGCTTCCTCTTCTGTGTCACGTTGGTACGCCAAAGTATGCAGAAATTGGGAGCCAGAAGAACAGGTGTTTGCTTTCATGCCCAATCCCAAATCTCCTCCATTTCCATTTGAGAGCAGAGGTGAGATTTCTTCAGCGTGATGGTGGATGACAGGGAATACAGGGATGATGAATGAAAGGCACCACATGCACTTGAAGCTTGGCTTAGTGCACTGATAGCAAACGTTGGAGATATAATTCACTGCTGGATACTCGGAGCAATGATTCAAACGTAGCCCAGTATCTTGCAGTATGAACTTCTTAATTGAGTGGGACATGGCATTTCATGATGGTGGATTGCTTTTCTCCTTTGACAAGTTACCAGCAAGGCCCCACACATCTCCCCTCAATGGTGGGCCGAAAATATGCTGCAATAGCAAGGCCATTGAATAGCTGACATGTGAAATGTTATAGCTGACATGTGACATTGATGCTCTTGGAGTTATGGTTGAATTTCAGTTCTAACTATGGCTGTAGTAGCAACATTTAAGACTAGGAAGCATAACATTCCACTGATTACTACCTTTAATCATTTATTCTTACCTTATCGGAGATAGTTCCGTTGTTCTATTTAGTATGTTTTAGATGTACAGTGCAGAAACAAGGCCCTTCGGCCTACTGATTGGCCTTCGACCCCCGCACATCAACACTACCCTACACACACTAAGGACAATTTTACATTTACACCAAGCCAATTAACCGACAAACGTGTACGTCTTTGGAGTGTGGGAGGAAACCGAAGATCCTGGAGAAAAACCCACGCAGGTCACGGGGAGAACGTACAAACTCCATACAGACAGCACCCGTAGTCGGGATCGAACCCGGGTCTCTGCCGCTGTGAGGCAATTCATCTCTCCACCACCAGCACAGTGGCGGTACAGTGGCGCAGCGGGTAGAGCTGCTGCCTCACAGCGGCAGAGTCCCAGGTTTGATGCTTCCCCGCAAGTGCTGTCTGTGTGGAGTCTGCACCTTCACCATCTGACCCACATTTCTTCCCACGTCCCAAAGAGGCTTGGGTTTGTAGGTCAATTGGCCTCTGCAAATTGCCCCCCGTGTGCAAAAATGGGATAACATAGAGCAAGTGTGAACGGGTGATCAGTGGTCGGAATGGACCCGATGGGCCGAAGGGCCTGTTTCCATGCCGTATCTTACAATCAATCAATCAATCAAACCATCTCTGCAACTGGGACTAGCCCTCTTTCCCAGTCTTGATAAAAGATTCCAGACCTAAAGCTTAAGTTCTGTTCGATGGACACAAAGTGCTGAAGTAACTCACTGGGAGCATCTCTTACAGCCTGACCCGCTGAGTTACTCCAGAACTAAGTGCCCATCTTCGGTATAAACAAAGATCTGCAGATTCTTTCTACACACTTAAACTCTGTTGGCTTTTCAACAGATGCTGCCCAACCTGCCGAGTGTTTACACCGCCTCCTTTTAAAGAACTTCCTAACATTCCCTTCAAAATTGTTCTCTCATTCCTTTCCTCTGAAAGCATTGCCCTTTCGGTTCGACTTTTGTCAATTTGCAGTCACACAAAATTACCGGCTAAAATACAAAAGTAATAATGGATGGGATTTATATAGCGCCTTTCTAATACTAAAGGCGCTTTACATCGCATTATTCATTCACTCCTCAGTCACACTCGGTGGTGGTAAGCTACTTCTGTAGCCACAGCTGCCCTGGAGCAGACTGACGGAAGCGTGGCTGCCAATCTGCGCCTACGGCCCCTCCGACCACCACCAATCACTCACACACATTCACACACATTCACACACAGGCAAAGGTGGGTGAAGTGTCTTGCCCAAGGACACAAACGACAGTATGCACTCCAAGCGGGATTCGAACCGGCTACCTTCCGGTCGCCAGCCGAACACTTAGCCCATTGTGCCATCTGTCGTCCCAAAGTAGTGAAGATGTGGATCACAAAAATGACCGAGACACTACATTCAGAAAATATAAGGCTTGTTTTGGCTGATAAATCAGACCAATTTTCCAAAAACATAGTCTCCTTTCATTGGATTTCTTCAACAATAGAATGGTTGACCACAAATTTAAAACCGATGCTTGGGTTGAGTGAGCGGGGGCAGGGAAGGATAGTGGGACATATCTCCGTTTTTCTTTTCTCTTTTTTTCTCTCTCGCTTTATTGGCAGTTCAGGGGTTTTTTCTTATCTCTTTTTTGCATCTTTCTTCTTTTTCTTCATTCTTTTTTTTTTTTTCCCCCCGATTCATTTATCAGTATATAAAATGTTAAAAATGAAGCTGTACGAAAATTGTATAACTGTTATGCCGATTACTTTCTTCTTGTAAAATTGCTTCTAATAAAATAAACATTAAAAAAAAATATATATATATATATATATATGAGTAAATGCCAAAGACGGATCCTAGTTGGAGGGCTTGTCTGGTCAAAGAGGGGGTGGGAGTTGCTATCTATGCAAGTACAACACAAAATAGCCTCTTGGGCAAGGTACATGTGGAATTGAATTGCGATTGTGTTCACGAGAGCATGGCGGAAGATTGAGGGAAGCTGTTGTCTTCATTTATCAGTGGGTAATGTGAATGATGCATGGAGTTTTGAGACTGCATGCATCGTTACAAAACCAATTTTCATGGTGCCCATTCAGAGTCAAGAATCCCTGCTCATCTATCCTCTTTGGACAATGAGCTTGTGAATCTTTTGTGCCCCATTGGAGCTGACCCAATTTCAGCGTCGTGCGGCCCCGAGCTTCTTTATAAATCATTTGAGTCACCAACATTTTCACCTCATTGCACCATCGACTGATGCAGCTTAGCACACCGTATAGAGGTCCTGATGGAAAGGAAACAAGCAGAGCTGGAGTGGTGTTATTGGTGCCTGTTGCTCTACCCTGCCTCCAAGAACCCCGACACACTAATGTAGCTCTACAAACGCCCCCAACCTCCAGGGCACAGTGTGTGGAGACACCAGAATTTATCACTCTCAAATCTTTCGGCGACACTGATATGATGCCGGAAGTCGCCGAAAAAAACGCCAAGTGGGACAGGCCCTTCACACTAATTCTTATTGAGTTTTGGTGTCTGATTGGAAGCTATTACTACTAAGGGAGAGTGGTGTAAGAAAGAGCTGCAAATGCTGGATAAAATCGAAGGTAGACGCAAAATGCTGGAGTAACTCAGCGGGGGAGGCAGCATTTGTGGAGAGAATGAATGGGTGACGTTTTAGGTTGAGACTCTTCTTCAGTCTGAAGAAAGGTCACGACCCGAAACGTCACCCATTCCTTCTCTCCAGAGATGCTGCCTGTCCCGCTGAGTTACGGTACTCTGGCATTTCGTATCTACCTTCCAGAAGATATGAACCGTGATATGCCCATAGTCAGCGGAGGTCCGATCTCTGCTATTGTACTTGAATGGCATTGGTATCAATGTCACTTGCAGTGGGATGCAGTAAAAAGCTTTGTGTGCATGCTATCCAGTCAAGTCATATTGCACATGAGTACAAGCAAGCCACGCACAAGGACAACAGGTAGCGCAATGAGAATGATACCAGAGTGCGAAAAATATGGTGTTACAGTGTTCAAGTATTATAGTTTGAGAGATATTTGAGAGATACAGCGTGGAAACAGGCCCTTCGGCCCACCGAGTCCACTCCGACTATCAATCCACATTAACACTATCCACTATCCTACACACACTGGGGACACTTTTTACATTTATATCAAGCCAATTAACCTGCAAGCCTGTACGACTTAGAGCCCTGTCCCACGGTACGAGTTCATTCCAAGAGCTCTCTTTCCAAGAAATTCTCTTTCCCTTCCAGTCATACAAAAAACAAAATTAAAAAACCAGAACACAGTAGTCCGGGAACGATGGAACCCCGACGTCGAACGGGAGAACATCCTTAGCGGCCTGAATCGGCCACCTTCCACCGGAGTCCACGGCTCCCGATGTCCACGGGCCGCGCTGGGCGGAGATTCGCGCTGGCGACCCCCGGCAAAGGGTCCCAGGAATCCGCGATGTTAAAGTCAGTGCTGCCCGCGTTGGGAGCTCCACACCCACAGCTCGGCGATATCGGAGCGGCGGCCCAACACTCCGGAGCTCCAAGCGGCGATCCCAGGTAAGGCCTCGCCCGCTCCGCGATGTATCGAGCGCAGCGCTGCAGCTGCTGAAGCTCTGGTCCGGTCCCAATCCAGTTGGTAGGTCGCGGGGGGGGGGGGGGCGGTGGGAGGATGCGACTCGGACAATAGCCGCATCCTCGCCTGGCATTAGCAGCAGTTTAGTTCATTCATTAACTGTCCTTGGCAGCTTAATTAGATGGGCATCTCATTTTCAGTCACACACTGTGCTGCCCCCAACAATCATTTCCTGCACTCATCATCCATTACGCAAGTCCATGCATCTCACTCTATCCCGTGCAACCACTGACATGCTATTTAGTGTACATTTCAGCAAGGGGTAATAAAAGGCAGAAATTAATTTACAGAATTTTGAGAGGGTCTTTAAATATTAAAATGACTCCAGTTTCAATGTATTACCTTGTGTAAATCATCGCTGAGTCATCAAATATTTAAAAGCAAAGCATAAGATATTCTGATTGTTATTATACTTAAAGGCAAACCAATTTCATGAATGTGTGTCAAGTCCTTTTCAGCTCTGTCCTATTTTTTAAGACAATGTTCCAATGCATAATCTGTGTTTGTACATTGCACAATGTCAAGCCGTTAGGGTCAGTTGAAGGATCTATGTCCTTCTTGACATGCCGCGATCGAAGAAGTCTCGAGAATGTGGTAGGCGCCACTCAAATGCAAATCCTCTCATTCGCCTGAACTCCGAAAACCTGTGTCACATGTCAGCCATTTTGATCATTTAAATCTTCCATCGTCTTCCCCTCGTCTCACTTCTCAAAGTAAAATCAAGGATGCTGCCTGGGTTGTTCCTGGAATCTCCTCATGGTGGTTCCTGTATAAATGTCCAACACCTCGCGTAGGGGAAACACGGTGGTGCAGCGGTAGAGTTGCTGCCTTCCGGCGCCAGAGACCCGGGTTCAATCCTGCCTTTTGGTGCTGTCTGGAGTTGTATAGGAGCAGGGAGGTTCTACTGCAGTTGTACAGGGTCTTGGTGAGACCACACCTGGAGTATTGCGTACAGTTTTGGTCTCCAAATCTGAGGAAGGACATTATTGCCATAGAGGGAGTGCAGAGAAGGTTCACCAGACTGATTCCTGGGATGTCAGGACTGTCTTATGAAGAAAGACTGGATAGACTTGGTTTATACTCTCTAGAATTTAGGAGATTGAGAGGGGATCTTATAGAAACTTACAAAATTCTTAAGGGGTTGGACAGGCTAGATGCAGGAAGATTGCTCCCGATGTTGGGGAAGTCCAGGACAAGGGGTCACAGCTTAAGGATAAGGGGGAAATCCTTTAAAACCGAGATGAGAAGAACTTTTTTCACACAGAGAGTGGTGAATCTCTGGAACTCCCTGCCACAGAGGGTAGTCGAGGCCAGTTCATTGGCTATATTTAAGAGGGAGTTAGATGTGGCCCTTGTGGCTAAGGGGATCAGAGGGTATGGAGAGAAGGCAGGTACGGGATACTGAGTTGGATGATCAGCCATGATCATATTGAGTGGCGGTGCAGGCTCGAAGGGCCGAATGGCCTACTCCTGCACCTAATTTCTATGTTTCTATGTTTCTATGTTTCTATGTCTGTACCGAGTTTGTACATTCTCACCGTTGGTTTTCAACGGATGCCCCAGTTTCCTCCCACACTCCAAAGACTTGCAGGTTCATTGGCTTTGGTAAGTTGCCTGAGAACAGTTGGGAAGAAACTGTCCCTGAATCTGGAGGCGGAATGCTGCCTCACCCGCTGAGTTCCTCCAGCATTTTTTTGTCTACCTTCGATTGTTCCAGCATCTGCAGTTCCTTCTAAAACACTGAATCTGGTGGTGAGCGTTTTCACACTTCTGTACCGTCCGCTCGATGGGAGAGGGGGGAAGAAGGAGTGGCCAGGGTGCGACTCATCCTCGATTATGCTGCTGGCTTTGCCGAGACAGCGTGAGGCGTAATGTTCAAGAAGGAACTGCAGATGCTGGAGAATCGAAGGTAGACAAAATTGCTGGAGAAACTCAGCGGGTGCAGCAGCATCTATGGAGCGAAGGAAATAGGCAACGTTTCGGCCCGAAACCCAGAAGGGTTTCGGCCCGAAACGTTGCCTATTTCCTTCAGTCTGAAGAAGGGTTTCGGCCCGAAACATTGCCTATTTCCTTCGCTCCATAGATGCTGCCGCACCCGCTGAGTTTCTCCAGCAATTTTCTCTACCAGCGTGAGGTGTAGATGGAGTCAATGGGTCTATCAGGAAACGTTGGTTACAAAGAGACCAGAGGCATCTGTGAACGCTGGGCTGAAATCTCCCTTCCTCTCTGCTGCATTTATATTTGAAGCTTCCTTGCCTCATTATGGGTGATCCGTTAACCAACTGAGGCACTGGGGATTCCCTTCCCAGTGCTTTACAGAGAACTATGAAGATTTATTGCACTACATTTGTAAGCCTATTAAGCTGAAACACGTCCCATTGTGTTTCTCCTCTGTGGAGTATTCATTCCGAGCACATATTTATTGGGCAGTAAGCAATATAAATATTGTGGCCTACCTGGAGCCCTGTGTTTAATTCACCCACCCCCTCTTGGGGCCATTAATCTGTTGTTGTAGACGCTTCCCAGTTTGTGAAGATTAACATTACTCTGCTCTGCAACTCAGGCAGCGGACAGCTTGCTTGAAAGCACTGCCTCCCGAGAGTAGATGTTCGCGAAACGTTCTGGTGGAATCCAGCTGCCTGCATCCGACGTCACGCCAGGTCCCGATCACCCATCGTCAATGTGCCAATGGACAATAGACAATAGACAATAGGTGCAGGAGCAGGCCATTCGAGCCAGCACCGCCATTCAATATGATCATGGCTGATCATCCAACTCAGTATCCTGTACCTGCCTTCTCTCCATACCCCCTGATCCCTTTAGCCACAAGGGCCACATCTAACTCCCTCTTAAATATAGCCAATGAACTGGCCGCAACTACCTTCTGTGGCAGAGAGTTCCAGAGACTCACCACTATCTGTGTGAAAAATGTCTTCCTCATCTCAGTACTAAAGGATTTCCCCTTTATCTTTAAACTGTGAGCCGCTTGTCCTGGACTTCCCTAACATCGGGAACAATCTTCCTGCATCAGACAAATGCAATTCAGGACTTTTCTCTTCACAAGCAAAGTCAGAATGACGGTTAGTGAAGAATTCGAATAATCGCTGAGCGTTCAGATGCTGCGCGCGCCTCCTGCACCAAAGGGGGGGGGGGGGGGGAGCGTGTGTCGTCACACACAAAGATCTTTGGTCACATGCTAAGCACGCGCCTCCACAAACTGATGAGCGTCTTCTTGAATGGAGAGCGCGTGGCCGCCTCCACAAACAGTCACACACACTGTAGACCCGCCCCCACAAAAAATATTTTGTGTGGAAGGGGAGGAGGAGGGTGGAGAGGGAGAGGGGGAGGAGGAGGGGGGGGGGGGGGAGGAGAGGATGGGGGGAGAGAGGTGAAGGGGGGGGTGGAGGGGTTGGAGCGGGCGTACATGAGTCGAGAGAAGAGAGAAGGGAAGAGAGAGAGAGAGAGAGGCTGGTACAACAACAAAAAACCTGGATAAACTCAGCGGGTGCAGCAGCATCTATGGTCCGAAGGAAAAGGGCAACGTTTTTGGCCGAAACCCCTTCTTCCGGGTTTCGCTCCATAGATGCTGCCGCACCCGCTGAGTTTATCCAGGTTTTTTTATGTCTACCTTCGATTTTCCAGCATCTGTAGTTCCTTCTTAAAGACAGAGACTGTGCACGGTAAGGGAATGAGGAGGGAGAGGGGGAAGAGTGTGGAGGGAGGGGGAGAGTGGATTGGAGGGGGAGAGGGGTGGGGGGAGAGAGGGGAAAGTGTGGGGGGGGGACTAAGCTATAACAGTAAATTAAACATTGTCACTAATGCCAGCGTGTTGTAGAGTAATCCCTGCTGATTTGGAGAGATATTAGAGATATGGTAATAGAAAATATAAACAAATATTGTGTGTCTGTCATCATAGGAGACAGAAAAAACTCAAGAGTTGAAAGATACAGCATGGAAAGAGGCATTTCGGCCCACCGATACTGTGCTGATCATATGAGTCCTTGTGTAGCTTGGAAAACGGTGGTTCTTCCCAAATTCAGACTAATCTTTCTTTATAACTGACATTTCATTAACATTTCATTGCTTAAGACAGGCAATGGATCCAACAAGGATCGATTGCCGCACTATAACATAGCCACAGAAATCTGAGATGCTTCTGCTGTTTGAATGGCAATAGACAATAGACGCAGGAGTAGGCCATTCGGCCCTTTGAGCCAGCACCGCCATTCAATGTGATCATCCCCAATCAGTACCCCGTTCCTGCCTTCTCCCCATATCCCCTGCCTCCGCTATTTTTAAGAGCCCCATCTAGCTCTCTCTTGAAAGTATCCAGAGAACCTGCCTCCACCGCCCTCTGAGGCAGAGAATTCCACAGACTCACCACTCTCTGTGAGAAAAAGTGTTTCCTCATCTCCTTTCTAAATGGCTTACTCCTTATTCTTAAACTGTGGCCCCTGGTTCTGGACTCCCCCAACATCGGGAACATGTTTCCTGCCTCTAGCGTGTCCAAGCCCTTAACAATCTTATATGTTTCAATGAGATTCCCTCTCATCGTTCTAAACTCCAGAGTGTACAAGCCCAGCCGCTCCATTCTCTCAGCATATGACAGTCCCGCCATCCCGGTAATTAACCTTGTAAACCTACGCTGGGCTCCCTCAATAGCAAGAATGTCCTTCCTCAAATTAGGGACCAAAACTGCACACAATACTCCAGGTGTGACCTACACCTGGGGTTGCCAACTTTCTCACTCCCAAATAAAGGTTAGAAGGTCAAAATGAGGGACAAATTCCCGACGGCATAAAGTACAGGCGGCCTTCGTCGAGACCGCTGATAGGCACAACCCACGTCGTTTTTTGCTTGTTTAAGAAGGAACTGCAGATGCTGGAAAATCGAAGGTAGACAAAAGTGCTGGGGAAACTCAGCGGGTGAGGCAGCATCTATGGAGCAAAGGAAATAGGCAACGTTTCGGGCCGAAACCCTTCACCTGTCTTTGGTTCCTAATTAAGCCTCCAGCTAACATTTGGGAACTTTCGTCGGTGCTAAAGAAAACTGTTGCTGTTTCACAGTCAGACTTGAGAAAATCTTCGCATTTCTGCTTCAATCCACAAGTGTGAGATAGCAAGTGGTGAATACTACTGGGAATTTTGGAGAAAACGTTTTACCCAAAGCGCGGTGAGGAGGTGGAACTCCATCCCAAAGGATGTAACTGAAGCCCAAAGGCTTTAATACTAAGCTGATTGAGTGCATCCGGGAGAAAGAAATCGTACCTTCAGAGAGGAGATGAGAATTCTTTAGTCAGAGGGTGGTGAATCTGGGGAATTCATTGCACCAGCCGTTTGAGGCCAACTCAATGGAGATTGCCAGATTCCTGATTAGTGCGGGTGTCAGTGGTGATGGGGAGAAGGCAGGAGAATGGAGTTGAGAGGGAAAGTTAGATCTTGATGGGCCGAATGGTATACTTGATGGGCCGAATGGTCATATTTGAGAATTTTTGTACATGAAATGTGAGTGGGATGTGATTTGGAATATTGTGTGCAGTTCTGGTCGCCCCGTTTGAGGAAGAATGTGAGGGCGTTGGACTTATGTGCGGGTGGATGAGTGATGGTCTTGGCATCATGTTCAGCACATAGATTGTGGGCCGAAGGGCCTGTCCTTGTGCTGTACGGTTCAATGTTCTGTGAGATGGCCAAGTGTTTGTGTGGCGTAGAAGCTGCTAAACGTATAGAATGAAAGCCCCAAGTTAAGTCAAACCAAGTCAAGTTTATGGTAGACATAAGTGCTGGAAACTCAGCGGGTGCAGCAGCATCTATGGAGCAAAGGAAATAGGCAACATTTCGGCCTATAGCCATCAGACTATTAAACACTACAACCCCCAAATAAGTTCTGAACAACATAGACTTGGGGGCCAGACAAAAATAGCTGGAGAAACGCAGTGGGTGAGGCAGCATCTATGGAGAGAAGGATTCGGCGACGTTTCGGGTCGAGACCCTTCTTCAGTTGCCGCCTTACCCGCTGAGTATCTCCAGCATTTTTTGGCTACCTTCAATTTTTCCAACATCTGCAGCTCTTTCTTAGACTTGGGGGCATTAGTTTTGTCTCTTTGCACTATTATTGTTTGTTTTTATGTGTATATATCTCTGTGTGTGTGCGCGCGTGTGCTTGTGCGTGTGCATGTGCGTGTGTGTGTATGTATGTAAAAAATATATATACGGAACATTTTTTTCTTGTTTACAGAGTACTATATTTATATATTCTGTCATGCTGCTGCAAGTAAGAATTTTATTGTTCTGTCTAGGACATAAGACAGCACAACTATCTGGGGATTCCAGTTAGCTGCCTGCACATTCGGTATTTTTGTTTTTACTTTTGCTGCTGAAATTTTTAACAAAATTGCCCCATTTTTATGAAGACCTCTTGGGACCCCCTGTAGCATTTGGTGGCCTTCCCTCAGGTTCTGGCAGCCCAGCCTAGAAGCCCACTTGTGTAGAGGACAAAATACCAGCGTGGATGTGTAGGAAGGAACTACAGATGCTGGTTTAAACCAAAGATCGACACAAAAAGCTGGAGTAACTCAGCGGGACGGGCAGCATCTCTGGGGAAAAGCAATAGGTGACCCTTCGCCAGAGTCTGAAGAATGGTCTCAACCCGAAACGTCTACAGGTGCACAGTAGAGAGCATGCTGACCGGTTGCATCGGAAAAGACTACAAAAAGTAGTAAACACTGCCCAGTCCATCATCGGCTCTGACCTCCCTGCCATCGAGGGGATCTATCGCAGTCGCTGCCTCAAAAAGGCTGGCAGTATCATCAAGGACCCACACCATCCTGGCCACACACTCATCCTTCAGGTAGAACCTGAAGACTGCAACATCCAGGTTCAGGAATAGCACCTTCCCCACAGCCATCAGGCTATTAAACTCAACTGACACAAATCTCTGAACATTAATAGCCCATTATCTGTTTATTTGCACTTTATCTGCATATTTATTTATGTGTGTATATATTTATATAATGGTATATGGACACACTGATCTGTTCTGTATTCATGCCTACTATATTCTGTTGTGCTGAAGCAAAGCAAGAATTTCATTTGACCCAAGCAGTCGTTCCAGGTGCGACAAAGGTTCACCTGTATCTCCTCCAACCTCATCTACTGCATCCGCTGCTCTAGATGTCAGCTGATTTACATCGGGGAGACTAAGCGTAGGTTGGGCGATCGTTTCGCCGAACACCTCCGCTCAGTCCGCAATAACCTACCTGACCTCCCGGTGGCTCAGCACTTCAACTCCCCCTCCCATTCCCAATCCGACCTCTCTGTCCTGGGTCTCCTCCATTGCCAGAGTGAGCAACAGCGGAAATTGGAGGAACAGCACCTCATATTCCGTCTGGGTTGCTTGCGTCCGGATGGCATTAACATTGAATTCTCCCAATTTTGCTAGTCCTTGCTGTCTCCTCCCCTTCCTCAACCCTCTAGCTGTCTCCTCCCACCCTCCCATCCGCCCGCCCTCGGGCTCCTCCTCCTCCCCTTTTCCTTCCTTCTCCCCCCCACCCCCCATCAGTCTGAAGAAGGGTTTCGGCCCGAAACGTCGCCTATTTCCTTCGCTCCATAGATGCTGCTGCACCCGCTGAGTTTCCCCAGCAATTTTGTGTACCTTTGATCTTCCAGCATCTGCAGTTCCTTCTTGAACACAAGAATTTCATTGTTCTATCTGGGACACATGACAATAAACTATCTTGACTTGACTCCTATTCCCTTTCTTCAGAGATGCTGTCTGACCCGCTGAGTTACTCCGGCTTTTTGTGTCTACCAGCGTGGATGTTTTGGGCAGTGCCCTTGCTTCATGGCTGCAGTGTTGACGTTGGGTCCCATGCAGGCCAGTGGGACGTTCCTTGTACTACCAGCAGGTGGGTCTGGAAAAACACTTCAATATCCAGCAAGACTGCAGCCTGCCCAATGTTTTACACCATAGCACCATCTGTTGGTTGTTTGTGCACTGTGCTACATCTCTGGATGAAGTATGACACAAAATGCTGGAGTAACTCCACGGGTCAAGCAGCATCGCTGGTGAAAAAGCATCTCCGGGTGACGTTTCGAATCTGGACCCTTCTTCAACTCAAGCAGTCTGGACTCGAAACGTCACCCATCCTTTTTCTCCCAACTTGTCCGACAAACATACACATTTAGAGCAGCAGTCATTTAGTTTGGATCAGAGATAGAGCATGGAAACAAGTCCTTTGGCCCACCAAGTCCATCGCTCACCCGTTCACACTAGTTATAAGTTATTCTACTTTCTCATCTACTCCCAACACATTGGGGGAAATTTACAGAGAGTCAATTAACCAACAAACCCACACGTCTTTGAAATGTGGGAGGAAACCGGAGCACCCAGAGAAAACCCACGTGGTCACAGGGAGAACGTGCAAACTCCGTACAGACGGCACCCGAGGTCAGGATCGAACCAGGGTCTCTGGTGCTGTGAGGCGTTGGCTCTACCATCTCGGCCACAGTAGGTCACCAAACACCCTGACCTGTTCCACCATTAAGGGGTGGCACAGTGGCATAGCTGCCTCACAACTCCAACAGCCCGGGATCGATCCGACCTCCAGTGCTGCCGTCCAGTTTTACTCATTCCTACACATGTTAACAAACTCTTCAAGAAGACTGGCTCCGTCCTAGGGGTGGAGTTGGATTTGTGGGAGGTGGTCTTGGAGGGGAGGATGTTGGTGCAATCGGCCTATAGTCATTGAGGCATGCTATGGCTGGCTGTACCGAGTTTGCACATTCTTCCCATGACCGGGTTTTCTTCGAGATCTTCGGTTTCCTCCCACACTCCAAAGACGTACAGGTTTGGAGATTAATTGGCTTGTGATAAGTGTAAATTGTCCCTAGTGTGTGTGTGGGATAGTGTTAGTGTGCAGGGACCACTGGTTGGTGCGGACTCGGTGGGCTGTAGGGCCTGTTTCCGCGCTGTATCTCTAAACTAAACTAAATTAATTGTGTCCGTTATCAAAATGCCGTTCTAGTTCAACTGCATGTGAGGCAGTCCCTCAAGATTGAGGATGACCTCCACTGGAGTTGTAGTTACCAAAAGAGAACCGACATTGTGCACAACAAGCTCCAAAGAACTGACAGATGACAGACAGAAAAAAATGCTGGAGTAACTCAGCGGGTCAGGCAGCATCTCTGGTGTAAAACAGCATCTGTAGTTCCTTCCAACAGAACTGACAAATGACGTTGACTGTTCTTTAGTAATGATGGCTGAGAGGTTTCAAGCATATTTGACGAGTATTTTAAGATAAGAAACATTATCATCAGTAAAACATAGCTGCCAAGGCTGGAGCAAACCCGGCCCAGCAAGAATATAGACCTTCTAAACAGCTAGGGTCGTCATCCCATGATTAGTTAAGGGCCTGTTCAACTTTTGCGTCATTTGGTGCGCGAAAATGTTGTACATCCCAATATCCTGGGGCGCCGCGCGCAACCGGGCGTCACTGCCTACGTCACCACGCACCATGCGTGTGTAATGTGCACCATGCGGCATCACGTGCGCGGCACGACACGCGTGTCGTGTGTCGTGACGCGTAAATGATGTTGCGTAAATTACGCGCAAATGACGCCCATGTGGGACAGGCCCTTTAGTTAGTTTAGTTTTAGTGAATTGTCACATGTACTGAGGCAGAAAGACAATACATGTTTACAATCCAGCCATCCACAGTGTACAGAAACATAATAAAGGGTATAACATGAATAACGTTTAGTGCAAGATAAAGTCCAGTAAAGTCCGATCAAAGATAGTGTCACGTCCAGATAAAGATAGTAATATACCTGCGTTGGTGAGTTTGATGTGCACTGTGGCAGGGGATTGTAAATACAATGAATCTGGTCAGTAGTGGACAGGCAGTGACAAATGACTGTGGAATCCACCCAGATTCATGGATCAAGACCCAGCCAGCTAGCTCATGACAACAATGCGAATTGATGTAGCGCTGCTAAACATACTGTAGCAAAGCATCCCAGGAATGTGCCAACAGTTACCCTCTTGGTTTAACGCCCAGGGCCCACAGGTCATGTAGACCTGGACTGCCTCATCACTGACACTCACCAAAGGCGAGAGGTTCAAGAAAGAACAGCTGGCCGATCCAGTTTCATTCCCCGTAGGGATTAACGTTGGAGTCCAAGATCTCCCATTGCCACTAAATTGCAGATAATGTTCATAGCGTGGTTTATATAGAACTTGCAAATGTATACCATCTGTGGCACTCCCACTGCGCCACCTGATATTTCCACACCAAGGGATGAGATCATCCGCAGCTACCAGATGGTTGGGTGGGACGTCAAAAATGCATCAGGACTTTATTTTTCCCCAGATCACCTCCGCAGCTGCACAGATCCACCGAGGCCGTCGACCCACCAGAGATAGGGGTCAGGCTTGTGCGGCTGGGTGGTACAGTGCACAGGAGACCACAGTGCAATATTGGGAATGGAGTCAGGAATGTTCTTGGGAGGTATTGGGTCAGGGCGGGATTGGATTGGATTGGATTTTGTTTTGGAAAGGTGCCTAGGAATGTTCAAGTTTATAAAAAAAGTTTGTCCAGATTGCCTTTCCTTATAATAATTCCCCTAAATCTCCCGCTGGCTACATATGCCTGCAAATAAATCAACATCACTAAAGAGATTCTTTAGTTTGTTTTCTGGATTTGTTTGGTTTCTTTAGACTTCTGGAGAGTTTGATGCGTTCAGGGTGGGATTATCTTTGGGAAGATTGTGAAGAGAGAGGTCTGTAACGTTATGATAGAGTTTCACGGAAATTAGTTGAGAGATACAGCGTGGGAAAAGAAAGCATTTAATTCACATGTTTAATCAATAATGCTTTATTATTAATGTTTAATGTTTTATGTGTCATTCCTAATTGTCACTGTATGTCATGTTGTCACTTGCGGGCGGAGCACCAAGGCAAATTCCTTGTATGTGAATACATGGCCAATAAAGTTATTCATAAACGGTCATAAATGGAAACAGTCCCTTCGGCCCACATAGTCCTTGCCAACCATCAATGACCTGTACACACTTTAGTTTAGATGAGATATGAGAAGCACACCCATGTAGAACAGTCACTAAAACACCCAATAAATAAAGCGGCTTCGCTCAGAGTGTGATTAGAATTTGGAATTTACTACATAGGGATATCAATGAGCTAGACGTCTATACATTTATTTAAGGATGGTTGGTAAATATACTGGAGAGAGAGGACATACAGATTGGGTTTGCTGAGAAGGGCTGGAGGTTTGTATGGGATATTAACCTCACCAGAATCAGGTAGGTCTAATTACCTGCTTCCATCTATATTAATCTGTGAAAGTTTCCAAATTATATTTTATACAGCTAGAGGGAGCAAAGACATCTTTTCAATACAATCCCAGACCATGACAATGGCAACAGTGAGCTCTATGTGGAGTTGGAAACATAGATCAGTACACCACCGGAACAGACTCGTCTGCCCACAATATCTGTGCCAAACTTAATGCCAAGTTAAACAGGACTGGATGAGGGAATGAGGTAACATAGAACTAGTGTGAACGGGTGACCAATGATCGGCATGGACTCAGTGGGCCAAAGGGCCTGTTTCCATGCTGCATCTTTCAAGTAAACTAAACTAAACTAGTGGAAGACCATCGGTAAGAAAGATTGGTTCTCTTTCTTTCTCCGAAGCCTGACTTGTCAACTGCTTCCAGCAGTTTCTGCCAGAAGATCAGAGAGATGATCCCAGTTGCCAGAAGAGTTGGAGCAAAACATTTGCAGATGCTGAAACGCTGATTCCTAGGCTGGGAATCAGCAAGTCCAAGGGTCTCCAATGAGGTAGATAGTTGTTCAGGACTGCTCTCTAGTTGTTGGTAAAATGGTTCAGTTGCCTGATAACAGCTGGAAGAAACTATCCCTGAATCTAGAACCTTTTGCCTGATGAGAGGGGGGAGAAGAGGGAGTGCCAGGGTGCGACTCGTCCTTGATTATGCTGCTGGCCTTGCACAGGCAGCGAAAGTTGCAGAACAAGTACAAACCAATGTACCAGAAAAAGGTTGAGGGTGGAGGCGTGAGTAGAGAGAAAAAGGGTGGCAGGCAGGAGAAACTGATTCATAAAGATCAGATGATTAGAGATTTATTTATTTATTTATTTGTTTATTTGTTCCAAACAAGTAAAGACATAAATAGGAATAAATAACAACAACAAAATCGAAATAGTCAAACAATTGGACAATCCAGGCAATATTTGCAAAGCAATAAAAAGCATAAAGCAAAATTTAAACGTCCAACACTTTTTCTTTACAAGCTCGAAAAGGAGTGAGAAGAGGAATAACTTATTTAATCTCACCCCTTCTCCCTAAACCCTTCTTCCATATTTAATAATTAATTAATTAATAATAATAATACCCCAGACAATTTTTAGAGATGCATACAAACATATATATACATACAACTGATATACACTTACAAGTAATATGTATGAAGTAACCAAAAAACATAAATAAATAATAAACAAAATAATAAACAAACACCAACCCCTGTTTGTCAACCAACCCCTTCATCCCTGTACCTAGTGTAAAAAAGTTTTTTGTATGTCATTTTGAACTGGTTCATGTTTGGACATTGCTTTAACTCCACATTCAAACTGTTCCACAATCCTACTCCACAGACCGAAATACAAAAAGTTGTTCTGGTCATGCGGACTCTTTGTACCTTAAAATTAAATATTCTTCTTAAATTATAACCCCCCACTCGCTCATTGAATAATTTTTGTATATTTCCATGTAAGTTTTTATTTTTGGCCCTAAACATTATCTGTGCTGTTTTAAATGCAACCAAATCTGCTAATTTTAATAATTTTGAATGTAAGAATAATGGATTAGTGTGATCCAGATACCTGACATTGTGAATAATACGTATTGCTCTTTTTTGCAGAATAGTTAATGAATGTAGCGAACTTTTATAGTTATTAAAAGGAAGCAAGAAATGGGAGGAGTAATTAAAAAGGAACTTTTAATTCAAATTTATTGGCCATTGAAGATAGCCAATTACTCAATGGTAAAGTTTCACCATACGTCACAGACTGGGCGGGTCACTGGGTCATTGACGCGCACGCGCACTGTGAGCATTTTCTCCAAAAAAAGTCAATGGCCCCGCGGACCTGGGGGAAAGCAGCAACAAGACACCCCTCCCCCCTGCACACAGAGCGCGCATGCGCACTCCCGCAGCTTCGTCTTCCCCTCCGTTGGCCTGGCAACGCGGACCGGCGAGGGACGGCTTGGAGGACTCCTGGTCCTCCCAGCCGCAGGTAGCGGCCCAAGTGAAACCAATTAAAGGGGAGAGCGGGTGTTTTTTTTTAAGTCGGCGTACGAGCCAACATGTGCTTCTTTCTTCCACCCACTCCCCAAATAGACAATAAAGTTGAAGGATAGATAGAAAAGGAGAGATTAGAGATGTAATCACAAAGCGAACCCACACCCAGGACAACAGGCTTTTTGGAAGTGACCAAAGCAAGAAGCGGACCGAGTAGTGATAACCCCAGCACCAGCTGGAAGGTGGACCGGCGAGAGGCAACGTTTCCAAAGCCAGCCAAGCCGCCGCCGAGGGCGCGGACCGAGTAGTGCCAACGGAACGTTCACCGCAGCAGGGCATCGGACAGGGGCGTGGTCTGACTCCCTTGCCGCCCGGACCGCGGAGGGGACCGCCCGCTCGCCTAGTGAGTGCGGACCGAGTAGGGGCGGGGGACCGGAGGGCGTTCGCTCGCACACAAGAGGGTCAACGTGGTCAGACTCCGGACCCGGCCAGACCGCGCAGGGAGCACCCGCTCGCCCAGTGAGTGCAGCCGGCTGCCCCATTGGAGTGCATTGGACCCGGGGGCTTGGTGTGACTGAATACCTGATTGACCTGATTCACCACTCAAGGAAGTGTATTGCAGAGACAAGAGAGTGCAGGCCCGCCCGGACCGCGCAGGAACACCCATTCGGCCCACAGTGCGGACCGGGTAGTGCCAACCAAAGATCTTACAGCTTCACTATAAGATCTTTGGTGCCAACCGCCCACCCCGGTGTGAGCCCTGTGAGTGCGGACCGTGTAGTGCCAACCACCCATCCCGCCCGGACCCCGGTGGGAGCCCTGTGAGTGCGGACCGTGCAGGAAGAGCGAGGGAGGGAGGATCCCACTCTGTGTAGGGGCGGGTTTCTGCCGGCAGCCCCGCCCGGACCGCGCAGGAACACCCATTCGCCCACACAGTGCGGACCGGGTAGTGCCAACCGCCCACCCCGGTGGGAGCCCTGTGAGTGCGGACCGTGTAGTGCCAACCGCCCACCCCGGTGTGAGCCCTGTGAGTGCGGACCGTGCAGGAAGAGCGAGCGAGGGAGGAACCCACTCTGTGTAGGGGCGGGTTTCTGCCGGCAGCCCCGCCCGGACCGCGCAGGAACACCCATTCGCCCACACAGTGCGGACCGGGTAGTGCCAACGGCCCGCCCCGGTGTGAGCCCCTGTGAGTGCGGACCGTGTAGTGCCAACCACCCATCCCGCCCGGACCCCGGTGGGAGCCCCTGTGAGTGCGGACCGTGTAGTAAGAGCGAGGGAGCGAGGATCCCACTCAGTACAGGGGCGGGTTGCAGCCGGCAGCCCCGCCCGGACCGCGCAGGGAGCAGCTCTCGCCCAGTGAGTGCGGACCGTGTAGGAGGAGCGGCGACAGTTTAAATCGCAACGGCCGCCATGGTGTCGTGGCTGATCTCCAGGCTGGTGGTGTGAGTATTATATCATGTATTTAGTTATATATACAACTTTAATCACCAGTTTTTGTAAACATAAAAGCCCTGCTTCCGGGAATTTAAACGTTCGCACTTCTATTCGAACACTGCCCTAAATTTTCAATTTCCATTTTTTTTTAAAAACACATAAAATTGTGTCAAAATTAGGTATTAGGTGCCGTTCGTTGAGTTTGCCTTGTCATTCTTCGTCTCTTTCTTTGCTGACAGACCCTTCGGCCCGACCTGCCCATACTGGCCCCATCCACACACTAGTCCCACTTGGCCCAATATCCCCTCCGAATGTTTCTTAGAAGTTGGGATAGTAGTCCCTGCCTCTGCTACCTCTCCCCTGGCAGCTTGTTCCATACACCCACCACCCTTTGTATGTAAAAAAAGTTACCCACCCCCCCTCGGTGATCTGTGTATATAATAACTTTAGGAATCTGAGGGGGTAACTTTGTAACACCTCTACCATGTATGTCTACTCTGCTCATGACATTTCAGATTCAGATTCAATTTTAATTGTCATTGTCAGTGTACAGTACAGAGACAACGAAATGCATTTAGCATCTCCCTGGAAGAGCGACATAGCAAATGATTTGAATAAATAATAATAAGTGATAATAAGTGTCCGGGGGGTGGGGGGGGGTGATTGGCAGTCACTTGTCTGTGACAAGATACAGATCAAGATGCAAGTCAGTAAATAATAATTGGTTCAAATCTGTTTGGGACAAAGAGGTTCGAGGTAAAAATCTAACATTCATTAAGGTAGACAAAAATGCTGGAGAAACTCAGCGGGTGCGGCATATCTATGGAGTGAAGGAAATAGGCAACGTTTCGGGCCGAAACCCGTCTTCAAACTTTCATTAAGGATGGGGAATCTCTCTGCCCCAAGGAACAAGAAGAGTCCCAACCAGAAATGTTACATATTTTTGTTTACCATAGATGCTGCCTGACATGCTGAGTTGCTCCAGGGTATTTTCTGTAAACCAGCATCTGCAGTTCCTTGTGTCTACCCTAAATTTTCTTCGATTCTATAAGAAGGGCCAATAGTGTCCATGTGCCCTGACGGGAAATGATGTGTGTCCGTTTAGTTTGCGTTGGGCATTGTTAGGGCAGTGCAGAAAGGAGGCCGAAAGTAGACTGGAGTGAAAATGGTAGTGGGGCAGAGAATTGAAGCGATAAACTGCCAGGAGTGTAGGATCGTCCCTGCAGACTGAACAGAGTGTTTTGCAAACCCATCCCTGTTCTTAAGAGGTTGAAGCTTTGTCATTGCATCACAGATGCCATGCCATTTATTTTCCTCAAAACTCAGGTTGATGAGTTTCAACTCGAATCTACTATCATTTGCGTAAGTATGCATTTTTGGGTGTTAGTGGTATGGAAAGTGAGGTGGAGGATCGGTCTGGAACTATTTAAAGGCAGAACCTACTCAAGAGATATGCTGCCTGACCCGCTGAGTTACTCCAGCATTTTGTGTCTATCTATTCAAGAGGCTGCTTGGGCCACTCTCTTTTCTTATCATCTTAACTTTGTATTTTAGTGATTGACCCAAATAGATGCAAGCTGTGGAATCAAATTTGAAAACAACATCTTCATAGGGTGGGGAACTTTCTGCAAACCCTTTTTGTACATCCCAGCTGTACAACAAGTGATTGGTTTTCGAGTGGACTGCAGTGGTTCTAGAAGGCATCTTACTACCATTTTCTCAAGTGCAATTAGAGATGGCAATTAAATGGCTCGGGTGCAAAGCCCACTCCCCTTGAATGACTGATATTAAGGTGGGACATTAACGAGCCACTTAAGGGAAGAGATTGGTTACAGATGATCACAATAAATTGCAAATGCTGGAACTCTGAAGTAAAAACAGTAAAATGCTGGAAACACTCACCAGGTTTGGTAGCATCTGTGGAATGAGAAACAGCTGCCTGACCTGCTGAGTGTTTTCATCATTTAATGCTTTTATTTTAAAAATTCACAGTCAGTGGATTGTCACCTCATAGGTTTTCCCTTCAGGTTTAATTATTGTAAAGTTGTCCTTTTTTTTGCATTCTGTATTTTGGATTTAAATGCATGTTCTTTAGCGTATGAAACTTGAGAGTGGAGTTTAATTTATAATTGTGGCCAATTGGTGTTTTGTTGCCTAGACATGTTCCAGCCAACTCTTTAATTGGCAGCGCCAGATACTGGCACACAATCTTCTGTCAGTAGAGCCACTGGTGTTCTGCTCAATCACAGTGGGTGATTAAGGACATAGGTTAATGGGGTTATAAATGCAAGTTGCCTCTCTATATGCAAGTTTTTTGAAAAGTACTAACAGCACTTGTGCCTAATATACAACAATGCAAAACATGATTTCACTTGCTTGGCTTTATTGAATACTTGACTCAAATATTAAATCACAATGGTGGAGCTGCTGCATCACCGTGCCAGAGACATGGGTTCGCCCCTGACCTCAGCTGTTGTCTGTGTGGAGTTTGCATGTTCTCCCTGTGAACGCATGGGTTTTCTCCGGGTGATCCGGTTTCCTCCCAAGTCCCAAGGATGTGCGGGCTTGTAGGTTAAGTGGCCTCTGTAAATTGTCCCTAATGTGTAAGGCGTGGAAGAAAAATGTCCCTTATGGTAAAATGTGCATGATAAAATGATATAACATGGAACTAGTGTGAACAGGTGATTGATAGTCAGCATGGACTTTGTGGGCTGAAGGGCCTGTTTCCAGTGCACTGACAAGTTAAAAAAAATTTAAAAAAAGTGCAAGCTCCAGAGGCAAAGGATCTTTAAAATTCTCTACTGCAAGGGCAAATGGGTACAACTGAATCTAAAACGGAGTCAATGTATTTTTGGACAGACTTTGGTGATAAGGCCAGATAGCAGACTTGAGGTTGATAATTTTCCTTAACAAAAGATACAGTGCAAGATCTGCCTTGCCCACAAAATATATTTGCATTTTCATTTTGTATTAAACAAAATTAACATTGCCTGCATTTGGGTTTTTTTAAATAAATAACCATGTTCACTTGTGTCAGGGGTAGATGCAGAACTTGAACATTAAACCCCTTGAGCTTGCGCCACTGGATTCAGATTCAGATTCAACTTTAATTGTCATTGTCCGTGTACAGTACAGAGACAACGAAATGCATTTAGCATCTCCCTGGAAGAGCGACATAGCATATGATTTGAATAAATATTTACATTAGCATATATACAGACATAGTGTTTTTCCTGTGGGAGGAGTGTCCGGGGGGGGGGGGGGGGGTGATTGGCAGTCACCGAGGTACGTTGTTGAGTAGAGTGACAGCCGCCGGGAAGAAGCTGTTCCTGGACCTGCTGGTCCGGCAACGGAGAGACCTGTAGCGCCTCCCGGATGGTAGGAGGGTAAACAGTCCATGGTTGGGGTGAGAGCAGTCCTTGGCGATGCTGAGCGCCCTCCGCAGACAACGCTTGCTTTGGACAGACTCAATGGAGGGGAGCGAGGAACCGGTGATGCGTTGGGCAATTTTCACCACCCTCTGCAATGCCTTCCGGTCGGAGACAGAACAGTTGCTATACCATACTGTGATACAGTTGGTAAGGATGCTCTGGATGGTGCAGCGGTAGAAGTTCACCAGGATCTGAGGAGACAGATGGACCTTCTTCAGTCTCCTCAGGAAGAAGAGACGCTGGTGAGCCTTCTTGATCAGAGTTGAGGTATTGTGGGTCCAAGAGAGGTCATCGGAGATGTTAACACCCAGGAACCTGAAGCTAGAAACACGTTCCACCTTCGTCCTGTTAATGTGGATGGGGGTGTGCGTGCCGCCCCTGGACTTCCTGAAGTCTACAATGAGCTCCTTGGTCTTCTTGGAGTTAAGGGCCAGGTTGTTGTCAGCGCACCATGCTGCTAAGTGCTGGACCTCCTGCCTGTAGGCCGACTCATCGTTGTTGCTGATGAGACCAATCACCGTTGTATCATCTGCATACTTGATGATGGTGTTAGTACCATGTACAGGTGTGCAGTCATAGGTGAAGAGGGAGGAGAGGAGGGGGCTCAGCACACAGCCCTGTGGAACGCCGGTGTTCAGGGTGAGGGTTGAAGAGGTGTGCTTGTCTAACCTAACAGACTGTGGTCTGTTGGTTAGAAAGTCCAGTATCCAGTTGCAGAGGGAGGGATCGATGCCCAGGTTACTGAGTTTGGTGATCAGTTTAGATGGTATAATGGTGTTGAATGCTGAGCTGTAATCGATGAACAGCATTCTTACGTAAGTGTCTCTGTTGTCGAGGTGGGAGAGGGCGGAGTGAAGTGCCGTTGAGATGGCATCCTCCGTGCTCCTGTTCTTGCGGTAGGCAAACTGATAGGGATCCAGTGTGGGGGGTAGGCAGCTTTTGAGGTGTGCCAGGACCAGCCTCTCGAAGCACTTGGTGATGATGGGGGTAAGTGCAACTGGGCGGAAGTCGTTGAGGCTTGCCGCAGTGGAGTGTTTTGGCACTGGCACGATGGAGGTGGTTTTAAGGCACGTGGGGACAACTGCTTGGGCAAGTGACAGGTTGAAGATGTCAGTCCAGACGTCTGTCAGCTGCGCAGCACAGGCCCTGAGCACACGCCCGGGGATGCCGTCAGGGCCAGCAGCCTTACGTGCATTAGTCCTACTCAGTGCCACGTATACGTTGTAGGGGGTGAGTGTGAGGGGTTGGTGATCGGCAGGGAGCACAGCCTTGATGGCCGTCTCTAGATTGTCCCTGTCGAAGCGGCCATAGAAGTGATTAAGCTCCTCAAGGAAGGAGGCGTCGCTGGATGTGGGGGTGGTGTTGGAAGGTCTGTAGTCCGTGATGGCCTGGATGCCTTGCCACATGCGTCGGGGATATCATACAATTGTATGATAATGCAATTGTGGCTGGTCTGTGCCTCGAGTTTTCTGTCAGATAAGTTTCCTCTTTCGAATGGTGTGACTGTGAGCTACAGGGTCCGTCTGCCTTTCTTACACTATCCATCTTTGGAGTGTCGGAGGAAACCGAAGCACCCGGAGAAAACCCACATGGTCACAGGGAGAAGGTACAAACTCCGTACAGACAGGCTCGTAGTCAGGTAAAATTTGTAAATTGTCCCAAGAGTGTGCAGGATTGTGTAAGAGTTCGGGGATCGCTGGTCGGCGCAGACTCGGTCTTTCCACACTGTATCACTAAGCAAACTAAAACTAAAGCCCTCCTTGCCTGTAGCCACATCACTTGCTACCTAAGGAAATAAAAGCATTGATTTGTCTGATAACCTGATATCAGATCAGCCTTGCCCCTGGCCCCATAGCAGAAGCGTCCACGTTGCGGGGCTGGATACTGGAAGTATCCCGAGCTAATTCTGTTACCACCGTCATTTATTGCGACGATGGCTTCCACTGATTGTCGCCGGAAGCTTGCGTCCTTTTCAGGACGGACAATGACAGCGATGTCAACATTTGTAACGAGGGACAGGAAAAGAAGCTCCTTGTGTTCATGAACAGACCATCTGATCCATCAAGCCAGCCATACGTTTTGTTAAGATGAGGACAATTATCGACCTCGAGTCTGTGTGTTCCCTGAAAAATCTAGTGACTTATCATGAAGTTGGTTGTGACTTTGAAGGAGAACACCAGAGATCCCCAGCTCTAGGAATGAACGCACATCTCCATCTCAAGCTCACCACCTGCCCTGCCAAGATCCCTAAACATCTAATAACATCATTGAATATCTGCATTTTGCAAATGCTGAGGTATAGATGATATTTGATGCTGAAATTGATATAGTTTTATATTAAGTTTACCACAGTATTTAACCTGCCTGGGGGCAATTTGAATACATGTAAATAATTAATTTTAGAAGCCAAGTTTGTTACCAGGATGTCCTGTTGGCTGACTCAGCATTTGTCTCCTGGTTGATTTATAATTGGGAACAACTGATCTGTGAAAATGCCTGGCAGTGTTAGTGTTGATTGTATTGTGCTTACACTGCATTCTGGACCACTGCATAGTTCAGGCCCAGGCTAGTACAGTGCATCCATATCAATGCCTTTAATCTGCTACTGAAAACCCCGCACGTTGGCACATTTGGATTCCTTTAGTCCATTACTTTCACACTGGATACTAACTACTCTCCAAATGTGAGCTCATCTATCACTCTGGTGGGCACGCAGTGCCTGGAGTAAGTCAGCGGGTCAGGTGTACGTATTCTGCTTTCCTCCTTGTGTCTACTGATGTAAGGTAGACAAAAGTGCTGGAGAAACTCAGCGGGTGCAGCAGCATCAATGGAGCGAAGGAAATGGGCAACGTTACGGACCGAAACCCTTCTTCAGGCTGATGTAAATTGCCTCCTGGATTTAACAATCCATTCTTCCTCTCTGGTCTTCCAAAGTGTTTGATCTTCCCATCTCTGTAACCTCCAACACTCCCCAAAATTCCTGATGAGCCATCGAGCCTTCTTTCTATTACACTTCAACATTCTACCCTCGCCACTTGTGGCTTTGCGATTAGATGACTAGTCTCTAAGCAATGCAATTCCCTCTATTTCTATTTAACTTCTTCAAGCCTGATATCTCTAAAGTGAAATTGTGTCAAATGCTGATCATTTTGCAGTGAGGAGCCTGGGGGAGTGGAGAAGATATGATTATATTTCCCTTATGATCTCGGATTATCCCTAAGCACTTTAATAACGGCAACATATTTCGGAGGCTGTTATTACCACAACTTTTTTTCACAATCAATTCGGTCGCCTTGCTGTAGAAAAGTTGTTAAGCTGGAAGAAGTTCAGAGAAAACCTTTGAGGATGTTGCTCGGACTTTATTCCCTGCAGTGCAGGAGGATGAGGTGGGTATATGAGCTGCCAGAGGAAGTTGTTGAGGCAGATGATACAACAACATTTCAAAGACATTTGGACGGGAACATGGACAGGAAAGGTTTGGGGATATGGGTCAAATGCAGGCAGGTGGGACTAGTGTCGATAGGGCATCTTAGTTGGCATGGGCAAGATGGGCCAAAGGGCCTGTTTCCATACTTGGTGACTTTATCAATGATATACTTACCAGAAGAGGTAAAAAACGTATTCAGTTTTGTAGCTTGAAGGACAAATTTCGGCCAATACACCAAGGTTAATTCAACTGCTCGCTGAAACGGTTCATGTCTTTCTATTCTGAGATAAGATTATTCATCTCATATAAAGGAGAACCCCTCCCACAGCACAGCAGCCCCTTAAATATCTGCTTGGGATTTTAGTTTTGAGATACAATGTGGAAACTGGCCCTTCGGCCCACCGAGTCCCTGCTGACCACGATCACCCCTGCACTATTTCTATTTGATCCCTGTTTCCCACCGTACACACTCGGGGCAATTTGCAGAAGCCAGTTAACCTACAAATCTGCATGTCCTTGGAATGTGAGAGGAAATCGGAGCAAACCCACTCAGACAGAGGGAGAACGTACAAACTCCGTACAGACAGCACCCGTAGTCAGGGTCAAACCTGGCCACTCTGTGCCTCCCTCCACCCACCAATTTGTGTTTGGTTTGCCATCTTGGGACTAAGGCCTGCACTTTGTCGCCCGGCTGGCAAATAAGCAGAAGCTGGCATTTGTGATGCATCATTAGTTTAGTTTCTTGTCACATGTACAGTGAAAATCTTTTTGTTGCATGCTTTCTATTCAGCGATCAGACCCCACCTGCTTACAGTCGAATCGTCCACAGTGTGCTATATAAGTGTGATCTGCTTTCACTGGAAGTTGCTTTTCTTTTATAGGGGATAATTATTGCCTTAATTGCGAGTGGTAGTAGAACTTCATTTCTCCTGTTGCATTTTGAGCTGCAGTCCCATTTTCTCAATTTCTGACATGGAAAGTTGCATATTTCTAAGTGTTGGATTTGTGACCAACCCCATTGCTTCACAAAAAAACAGATAAAAGGGTTTATCTGTTTAAATCAATAACAAGCCGTGACACTGCTGATGGATCATGTGGCATTGAACGACATTATTGCATTTGTGTAAAGATTAGGCCTCTGTGCGCAGTTCGCTTCTCTCATCATTACTGACCAGTGCAGGACAGGTCGAGGCTCTCCAATTCTGAAGACAGTTGAGGAATGGTTTTTGTGGGGAGATTGTTGATAGGAAAGCAAATTAAAAGAAAAGTTGAATAGTATGGATCTTCAGTTCCTAAACTGAAGTTCCTTTATATTCAACGATTCAACCTAAAGTAGGAACCAGTTCCAAAGGTGTGAGTTTCTGGGTTAATTAGTCTCTGTAACTTGCCCCTAGTGTGCAGGGAGTGGATGTGAAAGTGTAATAACACAGAGCGCGTGTGAATGGGTGATTGCGTGGACTCTGTTTTTCAAACCCCAGAGTAGGGTAATAATCTGGTTTGTGCTTCTTTTGTGTAGCTTCCTGGTTATTGGCACTGAGCCCCTGGGATATGGAGGTGCAAGGAATTAATTGCTATTGACGGTTTATGCAAGGACCTCACTTTCTGCAAAGGTATAGTGACCAGTCCTTGTCACTTTGGTATTTGTCCATTTTAACCCATACCATTCCTTACCAGTTGCGCACAGTGGTGCAGCGTTAGAGTTACTGCCTTATAGCACCAGAAGCCCGGGTTTGATCCTGACTATGGGTGCTGTCTTTACAAAGTTTACACGTTCTCCCTGTGACCCCATGGGTTACCTGCCCAAGGACGTGCTGATTTGGAGGTTAATTGGCTTCTGTAAATTGTCCCAATGTGTAGGATATAACTAGTATATGGGGATCGCTGGACGCTATGGGCTAAAGGGCCTGTTTCCATGCTGTATCTCCAACAAAAAGTAGCAGTCAACTTTTCTGTATGGTCCCACATGCAACAGAGGTATCTTCAGTGTGAATCCTCTGTTCCTTATCTCACTGCAGCAAGCTAGCCACAAACCTGTAACTTGCAATTGATTAGGCTTCACCAAGATCTTTGATTGCCCTAAAGTGGGCAAACCTCCCAATGTATTAAAAGACACATTGTGCTGGAGTAACTCTGTGGGTCAGGCACCATCTCCAGAGAATATGGATAGGCGATGTTTGGGGTTGGGATCCCTCCACAGACTCTTCTGTTCTTTGGCAGTCTTAACTTGCTGAATAGCAATAGAAAAGCAGAGTATTACTTAAACAGTGATAGCACTACACAAGTGATGTTTATTTGATGAGACAGATGGTTGGGCAAAGGCGGAGTTGAAAAGACGGAAGGCGCGAGATGAAGATAAAAGTGAAAATTGTGAAGCCAGCGGAAGGAATGTCGGTGTGAGGAGGGAAATGGGTACAGGCCCAGGAGATGGGGTTGGGTGGAAGACGGGAGGGTGGGATGTATTCACATTAGTTACTAATGTAACAGGGCAGCACGGTGGCGCAGCAGTAATGTTGCTGCCCTTACAGCGCCAGAGACCCAGGTTTGGTCCTGATTATGGATGATGTCTGTACAGAGTTTGTACAATCTCCCCGTGATCACATGGCTTTTCTTCTGTTTCCTCCCACACTCCCAAAGTCCTGCAGGTTTGTAGGTTAATTGGCATGGTATAAATGTAAAATTATCCCTAGCATGGGTAGGATAGTGTTCATGTGCGGGGATCACTGTTCAGTGTGGATGTGGTGGGCCGAAGGGCCTGTATTCGCGCTATATCTCTAAACTAAAATAGTAAGATTAAACGAGAACTTATCAGTTTGAAGTTTGATCTGTATTTTATGAGGAGTTACGCTGAGGGATTACGTGTAGAACCCGCTCAGCGCGCATGCGCGGCATACTTCCAAGCAGCGGTGTGGAATCACAGATAGACACAGTTATTGAAGTAAACATAGTAAAGAAAAGGAGACATCAGTTATCAGTTTGACCTATATTATGAGGGTGGGAGCGGAGGGCACGTAATCCCTCAGCGTAACTCCTCATAAAATACAGATCAAACTTCAAACTGGTAAATTCTCGTTTAATCTTACTATTTTACTTCGGAGTCACATGAAGACTTCAAAGCTCTGTGATTTCAAACCGTGTAACAGTTTTATTTCACTCACTGCCGAAGTTCTTGAGGGAGGAAGTGTGTTATCGTAACCAACCAATGAATCTGTTTTTCGAGAAACAAAAATGGTATTTAGTAACAATAACAAATTAAATTGCTCCCCCGGGCTTAAATTAAACATTTGCAGTTTGTAAAATTTTTCTGCAAACAAGTCAGGTTTCGTCAACGGCTTATTGTAAAAATTTCAGAATGTCGTTTCCCTCGACCATTCTGCTGTCGTCAGAATATGGTCAACCGGTACGTCCATTCTTTCGGCCGTTGATGTAGACGCTGCCCTGGTGGAATGAGATTTGAAAAAAGTTAGTGTCTATTCCGGCAGCCTTTAGTACCTGCTTGAGCCATCTTGCGATGGTTTGGCTCGTTACCCGGCCATGAGGTTTTTTGTGGCTGACCCATAAGGCTTTTTCACTCCCTCTGATGCTATAGGTTGTGTCTATATAATATAGTAGATAGGTCATGACACACAACCGCGGCTCTGGCGGGTAAGCCCGGAACACCACAACTGGATTGGCTATTCCTGGCCTGCTCTGTTCTACCAGACCCTGGATGATGAACGAGATCTGGTCTGGGGTGGTCACCATGTTGTCCAGTCGCAATCGATGTAGTGACTGGACCCTCTGAGTGGATACAAGTGCCATCAACATGAGCGTTTTCAGGGTAGTTATGTTCGAGGCTGAGGGATCTGGCTGGTGGCCATCCCCTGAGGTACGTCAGGACCACACTGACATCCCATAAATGGGTATACCTTGGTCTAGGGGTTTGATGTTATAGATGCCCTTCATTAATTTGACCACCAGTGGATGGGATCCCTTCGGCTGTTGTCCTGGTGCTGGTTTCAAATAAGCAGACAGGGCACTCCTTGCTGTGTTGACGGCACTGTAGCTGATTCCTCTTTGTGGTGGCCAGGAACTCCAGTGCGTTGGTGACTGTTGCTGTTGTGTACGTGGTCCTTGTTTCCTGGCAGTACTTCTCCCATTTCTTGATGCTGGTTAAGTACTGCTTCTTAGTGGATGTTCGAAAGGGATGCTGACATGGTGTTGATGGTTTGTTCTGACAATCCCAGTTCCAGATAAGGTCTGTTTAAAACCCTGCAACCCATGAGTTTGATTTTCTCATGGCATGGGTGGCTTATGCCTGATACCGGGTGAGTTAACAACTCTGGGTCACTGGGGAATACCATCGGTGTTTCAACAAACATGTCATGCAGTACTGGGAACCATGGCTGTGTAGGCCAGTCGGGTACTATCAAACCCTGATGCAGAGTCCATCTGTATTTTTCGTAGTACCTGACTGATGAGGCAGAAGGGAGGGAAAACATAGAAGAAGGAATTTCCCCAATCCAGCGTGAAGGCATCTACTACCGCTGCTGCCTCTGGGTCTGGTTCCCAAGCGACATGCATAGGTATCTGGTGATTTAGCCTTGATGCAAATAAATCGATATCTGGCGTGCTATATAGCTTGATAATTTTTGCAAATACTTTGGGTTTTACATCCATTCGATGTTGTCATTGAATTTGCGTGACCTGGTGTCTGCCACTGTATTTAGCTTACCTGATAGGTAAGTTGCTGACAGCCAAAAATGTCTTTTTGACACACCATTGCCAAATTGTGTTGTCCAATTTGTCGCATGATAACGATTTTATGCCTCCCATATGGTTAATGTAGGCCACCACCGTAGTATTATCCATTTGTAACCGTACATGCAATGATGCATATTTGATGTATATGCTTTTAATCCATAAAAGGCACCCAACATCGCTAAATAATTAATGCCCCGTGTAAGTAGTAATGATGACTTTAGGTTAGTCCATCTACCACCTGTTAGATAATGATAGGACTGAAACTATGCCAACTGTTTTGATATAGTTTCAGTGGGTAATTTCATGACCCGATCATAATGACCTGCATGATATTTTAATGCCTATACCTTTGCTCTTTGTAGATTTTATAATGCAATGGTCCGAATTGTGCAGCCAAGGAATGCTGCTACCATTTTCCCAATTACTCTTGCTACTTGTCGAATAGTTGGTTGCTCGTTGACCATTAAATTGTGGCATAATTGTGCCAATTCAACCGTTTGTCTTTTGGCAAAGTTAGTCATATGGACTGAATTAATTGTGAAGTCTAAGTAGTCCATGATAGTGGATGGCTTCAACTTTGATTTATCTGGATGTAAAACAAACCCCAGGGTTTCGAAAACTGTTTTGTAGCTGAAAAACAGCTGACATAGCCAATTCCATGGTCTTCTTATTAGTTTTGCCAGGGCTGGTTTTAGTATCTTGATGAATAACCTTGAGCTGACGTTATCCCATGGGGTAATGCTTTAACTGTCATAGTTGCCCCATCCAGGTAAATTTTAGGTATCTGCGTAGATCCTTTTAAATGGGTACTGAATAGTAAGCATATTTGAGGCCAATGCTTGCCATAAAGTATCCTTTGAAATTAGATTCCTTATTTTACATATTCTTGTAGGCACCAGACCCACCTACCTCCATGGATATGGGCATTTCTTCTGTCTCTTCCCAGACCAGCGAGTCTGGCGCGTTGTCTGACGTGGCGGTGATGTTGGGGGGTGGCGCATTTTCCATGGGGTCCTGCTCTGGGCCGTGGTCTAAAAGACTCCCGGGCATAAAAAAATGCGGTCCCAGAGCTTTCACCAGTCCCATATGATAGACGTCGACTGGTGGACGCGATGGGGTGCTGCCGCTTAGGTATTGTATTTTTGGGGTTTGCTCGTCCTGGGGCCTGCCCTCATGAGGCCGAAAGTTTTTATTCCCATGAGGTTTTTTGCCAAAGAGCAGTGAGTCTGACTCAGTGGTTGGGGTTTAGCACAACCCAAATTCGGGATTTAGGGCAGGTCTTGTGATTTATATACGGAGGTAATTTATCTCGCTCTGCGTGTTGCACAACAGTGCGAGAGTGATTTGTTAGTTAGTGGTCATCTCCGTATTGTCCACAGAAAACGAGCAAATGGTGTGATGGCTGACGTCAGGAGCCTGAGGATCTGCTGCAGTATCAGCTCCTGGTCCGAGTATTTGTCCCGACGTGCCCCCAGATTTGGCTGTTGACTGCCGGCACTTTGTAGGACTATAATTTATTGGCGCTGTACATTTTAAAGCCTCATTAACCACCTGCTCCTGTAGGTGCCTGTCGGAGAGGTGGTCAACGCTGGCCGTTAGTTTTTAGGCTCTAATGGCCTTCCTGCACGTGGGGTAGCCACGTAGCGGTCCACACACACCCAGCAGCTCTTCCTGTTCCTGCACCCCTGGCATACTCCCGAATTCTTCAGCCAGCGACCCCCTCTTCATGACCAGCCCAGCCCTGGTCACCCCAAAGCTAACCACACTAAGGAGGAAGCGATGGGCAGTGCCTAGGCACTGTGGAGGGTATGCCTGAACCCTCCAGCGAGACTGCCCCTCACGTAGTGTGTCTCGCAGGAGCTCCTGCTCCAGGAGCCGCTCATGCGGCTGTCTCTCTCCCATGCGGGTGGAGAGACGTCCCCTCCGACAAGTCGGAAGCCACCGGCCGGATGCCTCTTCGGATGGCTAAACATCCATCCCGCAGCTCAGGCACTAGCGGGACTGGGCTCGGCGCGGTGATGGGGATAGCGGAGCGCCCGGTAATTGTTCCTACCGCCTGTTGCTGCCCCCCCCCCTGCAATGGAACACTCCTCCGCTGGAGTCGAGCGGGGGACAGGTTCTTCTAGAGCTTTTGTGCCTTGTAGAAGCGAGAGCGCCGCTCAAGCAGTGCGTCTCGCAGGCACCTGCTCCGAGAGCCGCTCCAGCGGCTCAGGCGGCTCTCTCTCCCCCCGTGCAGGTGGAGAGACGTCCCGTCCGAAATCGGGAAAACACCTGCCGGATGCCTCTTCGGGTGGCTATGCATCCAGCCCGCTGCTCAGGTACTAGCGGGCTGGGCTCGGCACGGTGTCGGGGAATAGCGGAACACCGGGTAAACGCTCCTACCGCCTGTTGCAGCCCCCCTCCCCGACGGAAAACGTTCCTCCTCGAACGGGGGACAGTTTTGTTCCAGAGCCTTTTTCTCTGCCTGTAAAACACAAGCAGTAAAAGGCTCCCCTGTAATAGAAACCCGACCTCGGGGTACTCACCTGACGGTCCGTTTCATTCTGTAGCGGGAGCGCCTAACTCCCGTTGCAGCCGCTGTTGCACTGCTGGCGTTAATGCCACGCATGCGCGCTGAGCGGGTTCTTCACGTAGTCCCTCATGTGACTCCGAAGTAAAATTGGAGAATTCAATGTTCATATCTTTGGGTTGTAGACGCCTGGTCTTGCAATGGAGTGATGGGTGGCATATGTTCCAGGTTACAGGCTGCCTATTTAAGGAAATGTTACATATTGTTGGCACAATAAAGCAAGCAAGAAATTAAATCTGCATCTTAGTCCCTTTTCCAAGTACTGTACTGTACATTGTTGTACTGGGAAAGTGCTAATTGCCCAAGTACAATTGGTAATTAACTAAACCACGGTAATGAGATCAAGACGCTAAAATGATCTTGAGGCCCTGCACGGAGACCCAAGTCTTTCTTGGTCTTGTCTTGTAATCCAAGCCTCTAGCAATAATGGCCAGAGTTCTATTTACATTTTAATTGCATGCTAAATTTGTCTCTTGTGTGGACACCCAGATCTTCTTGAACATCAGCATACGATAGTTTCTATTTCTGCTTTTCTACCCTTCTTGCTTGTTCCCAGAAACCCTGCTTGTGATATCTGTGTTAGGGTGCAATTTATCAATGGGCGCACGGAACCCTAATAGCTGGTGTTGGGTTTGAGTTTGGCTGCTTCATTTATTCTAATTGCTTGTATTCAACTGGGCTTGTGGCGCCAAAGGATCAAAGTGTAACAGTGGTGCAGTAGTTGCATCCTTATAGCACCAGAGACCAGGTTCGATCCTGACTATGGGTGCTGTCTGTGCGGAGTTTGTACGTTCTCCCTGTGACCACGTTGGTTTTCTCTGGGTGCCCTGGCTTCCACCTACATTCCAGACGTGCAGGTTTGTAGGTTAATTTGGCTTCTTTCAATTGTTCCTTGCGTGTTCGATGTTACTTCCGTGCGGGTGATCGTTGCTCGCCGCAGATGTTGTAGGCCGCCGGGCCTGTTTCCACACTGTATCTCCATATTAAAAAAAGCCCAGCTGCAAGTTCCACTGGTTTGGTGTCCAGCCAACATATTTTCCTTCAGGTATGGGAGAGGCACATTAGGTTCATTCTGATCTATGTCTTAAATTGGCACACTTCCATTTTTATTTAGGTCAGTTCATGGAGGATTTAATTAAAGGAAGAAAAGTCTGGTTTGCCGATTAATTCGATTCCCTCAATACCATGCGATGTTTTGCATGATCATTGGTAATTTCTAGCCTGACCAATACTCTACTTGGTTTAGTATTCAAGCTTCGTATCTGCTACAGGAGAAAATGTAGCTCTGGTTTGAAAACTTAACAAACAAGATCTAGTGGAGCGACAAAGGATTTGGACTCAAAACATTAACGTGGCTTCTCATTCCACAGCTGCTTGCAGACTTGTTGAGTATTTCCAGCATATTCTGTAATGTTCATAAGTGATGGGAGCAGAATTAGGCCGCTTGGCCCATCTACTCTACCATTCAATCATGGCTGATCTATCTTTCCCTCTTAACATTCTCCTGCCTTCTCCTCATAACCCCTGACACCCGTACCAAACAAAAATTCATCTATCTCTGCCTTAATAACATCCATTGATGTCCCCCTCAGCCTTCAGGCAAAGAATTCCACAGATTCACCATCCTCTAGAAATTCCTACTCATCTCCTTCCTATAGGATGTCCTTTAATTCCGAGGCTATGAACTCTAGTCCTAGATTCTCCCACTAGTGGAAACATCTTCTCCACATCCACTCTATCCAGGCCTTTCACTATTCGATAAGCTTTAATGAGGTTCCCACTCATCCTTCTAAACTCCAGCGAGTACAGGCCCAGAGCTGTCAAATGCTCGATGCTGTCACAGTAACTGGAATTAGGACTTTCAAATTGTTTTGATCCAAGACAATGAAACCTCTCACTTTATAGGAATCTTCATTTGAACTGTGCCTGACAAGTATTTGCCTGTGCCAAGTGAATCAAAATATGTTGGCAGGCTTCAATAATTTGCTAGCTGACGTGTGAATATTTGTTAAGAACAATATCAAACTTGGCTCTGATGGCTCTGATCCTGTGGATGAACTGAACAGGATTCAACGACTGGGTGAGGGATTGGAGAGCAGTTGTGGAACCATTAAGTTTGAGCTCTGACAGAAGAGGGGAAATATATAATTATAGATTTTGTGATGATACAAGATGACACCTCTTTTATTCATTATGGATGTTGGGTGGGGTGGGAGATGATTAGTACGAGGCGTGGTTTTCTGCTCAACATTACAGATCTGTGGTTATCTCTGATTATTGTATACCTAGTTTATCTTAAGGTTGTCGTGCGTTTGATATGTCGTCGATCATTTACTTTTAAGATACTTTAACTAACAAATAAACTAATTCAAGCAGTCCCCTCTGCAGTAAAGCTGACCATTTTCTGCTTGGAGATTCCGTACCAGAGCCATTTTATACAAAAACTGAATGCGCAATGCACGAAATCGCTTCCAATGTCTTAAAGGCCTGTTCCCGAGTTACTCACGAATTCTCCCGAGTTTTCCCCTTGATTCAAACTCGGAGAATGTCCGTAACGAGTCCGTAGGAGTCCGTGGATATATCGCAGCGGCTCGTTATGCCAGCTGTAGGTACTCGGGGCATCAGGTAAGTCGGGAAGTTTTTTCGCCCTGATGTGAAATGTCCACGAGTAAAAAAAAATTAGCCCCGAGTACCTACGATGGCATAACGAGCCGCTACGATATATCCACGGACTCGTTACGGACATTCTCCGAGTTTGAATCAAGGGGAAAGCTCGGGAGAATCGTGAGTAACTCGGGTAAGTGGTGCAGGCCCTTTATCAGTAGTTACGGCGGTGACTCAATGTTAGAAGCAACATGTAAACGTGATTCCCATCACCAGTCGTATCTTCCCATCTCCATCCCTTCCTGCTTCCCTCGGAGACCCCTCTCCCCGCTACCTCCCGGTTTGCTCATCCCACCAGTCCTCTCCACGGACCTTCCCTTGCAACTGCAGGGAGTGCAACACCTGTCCACACACCATCTCCCTCTCCTTCATTCACGGACCCAAACGGCCCTCCCTTGCATGCATTTCCAACCTCTGTTGCATTTGGCACTCTCAATGTCACCTCTCCCCTACATTGTGACCATCTCCACCTGCCTCCTCTGTCCCTCCTTACCTGGATGCACCTATTGCTTGCTCTTGTCCCCCCTCTTCCTACCATCTACCTCCATCAGTCTGCAGAAAGGTCCCAATGCTCAATACCCTTTGTCCATTTCACTCCATAGATGTCACCTAATCTGCTGAGATCCCCCAGCAGTTTGTTGTGTTTTGTGTTGCACATGTTTCAATATTTTTGGCCTGTAGGACAATATTTGTCCTACATTCCTGGCCAGTTCACTTTGAGATGAAAACAGGAGCTTCTTGAGGCACTAGGAGGTCTACTTGTGTACCCCTGTTGCCACATTCTTAAATTGGCTTTGATGGAAATAGTGAATTAAAAAATGGGGCGTAAACTGATATCGGGTCTGCTTCAATGCCTTTTTTCCCTCAATTGAATCTTTGAGGTCTCCTCCTGGCACAATGAACTGATCCATAATTAGTTCCCTTGGCCTCCTTCAGGCAGCTGTTGAGTAAAATGGAGGGTGCTGATTCTGTGGCTTTAGCATATCTTGCCGGCTGTTCATGCTTGTGGGTTTTTTTTATCTGTCTACAGAAACCCGAGAGGTTCTGAAAATGAGGAATTGCAACTGTTGTTATTTTCAAATGATCGTCTGACCCTTGTCGGAATTATAGTGCTGCTGTTTGAGCTGAAGTGGAGGTTATATGTTATTTTAAAAGATGCAAGCTGGATCCAAAAGAAGCTTCCTAGCCTTGGAAAGGTCTTCACATGGTCTTGTTTGGGGAAGAGTTTATTTCCATTTGATTGATGAAATCTTCTCAAAATAGGGAAAGAGACATCTCTGGCACTTTCTTCACCAGAAAGTGAACCAATACGTAAAACATGTCAGACAGTTGTTCAGCAAAGGCCCTTGTCCAAATGCAGGCAGTTTTTAACGCACTGTATTTTGCAGCCATGCACTGAGGTAATAAACTGTGTCTAAAGAAGGATCTCGACCTGAAACGTCACCCATTCCTTCTCTCCAGAGATGCTGCATGTCACGCTGAGTTACTCCATCATTTTGTGTCTATCTTCGATTTAAAGCAGCATCTGCAGTTCTTTCCTACAAACTTTGTGCTTGTGTAGGATTATTTCACTGGTGCTGACTGCTGAAGCTTCAAACATTATCCTTTACAAAAACGTTCTTGAGCCTTTTCAATAACAAAAACTTAAATATTTACCTTGGGCCAAACTTGTTCATCTGTTAAGACCCTTATTGCCAAAAAGCATTTTGAGGAGTTAATTTATAACCAATTTATATATTAGTAAATAAAGTTATTGAACGTTGCTGATAAGCTGTAACATGTGTGGTCACAACAGTTCTGTTCAAGTGAATTTTTTTAAAGACCAGCTCTGTAGTTAATACATTGTTGTACTCTTCTAACTTATATGAATCTGTACCTTTACTGGGACAGAATACACCTTGTATGGATTTGTCAAGTACCTTAACTAAGTTGTTTGTTTCTATCTGGTAAGATATATTGTCAATGAGTCTTAAGTTATTGGAATTTGCTTAGCTTCACTCTATTTTGGTAGCAGCCATCTGTAATGGTAGTGCTCTGCTCTTAATTTGTGGACATCAAGGAACCAAATGTATCCATCTAACCCTTTGTTATTCATCAGAATCGTGGCTGATTTTCTAGTGCAGTACCATTTCTATCACAATAACTGTATGCATTTGATTGCGTCTGCGTAAGATGAAGGGTCTTTACCCGAAACGTCACCTATTCCTTTCCTCCATAGATGCTGCCTGACCCGCTGCGTTACTGCTGCATTTTTTGTCTATCTTTGGTGTCAACCAGCATCTGCCGTTCATTCTTGCACAACCATATATATGCATTGATTTCCTTTATGGCCACGAACATCTTAATTTGTGTTTTGGTTGAACATCAAGAGCTTCCGCAATAATTTTGCTCACAAAACCCAAAGATTCGCCACCCTCTCCTCATCTCGGTCGTAAATGGCCTAAGCATTGTTCTCTAACTACATATGTCCATGGTCCGACAATCGTCAGTCAGGAGAAATCCTCCCGGCACCTTGCTTGTCAAGCCATTGAGAATTTTAAGTCTGGATAAGATCCCTTCTAATTTTAAAGGATGCAACGCCAATCTCCTCAATCTCTCGGCAAACCTGCCACCCCAAGAACCAGCCGAGTGAATCTCTCCTGCAATCTAATCCTGTAATTACACCCATTCTTACATGAGGAGACTAACTCCGTAACTGTATACTCGGCTCAAGATGTGGTCTTACCAAGGCCCTGTACAATTATAATAAGACTTTCTTCTGGAATCAGGCACCCTCCTAACAAAGGGTGCATTATCATTTGACCTAGTTGCTTGTGGTTTGCCCACAGTGAGTTGTTTACAAGCACATAGTCTTTATTTGAAATTATCCACTCTCTTCTTTCACAAATGACCTACTTTCTCATTATGCACCTGTGGATGACTCTGCATTTTCCTCTATTATGCTCTATCTACCATGGACATCACGGCCTGAGTCACAGGGACAGGTTGAGCAGGTTAGGGCTTCCTTTCCTGCAGCACAGGAGGGTGATCTTATAATGGGCTATGAAATAATGAGGGGAATAGATGGGGTGAATGCAGGGTGTTTTTACCCAGAGTAGGAGAATCAAAGATAAGGTGAGAGGGGTAAGATTTAATACAAAGCTTGAGGGGTAACTTTTTTTCCTTCAGATGGTGGTAGTTATATAAAACAAGTTGCATTTATAAGACACTTGGACAGGAAAGGCTTGGAGGGAAATGGCTTAAATGCAGGCAAATGGGGCAGGTTGTACAGGGCACCTTAGTCGACATAGACTAATTGGGCCAAAGGGACTGTTTCCATGTTACTACCCACTCACTCAGCTTGTTCATATTGACGTGAAACGACTTCTTATCCCCTATGCTCACGATCCCATCTAATTTAATTTTGTCTGCAAATTTGGAAATATGCCATGATTCCCTCAGCCAGATCATTGTTATAGATGGTGAATGGCCTTGCTATTCCAGACTGAGCAGGATCGAACTTATTTCCATTCTTTGTAATGCACGCAGTACATCCCCCTCCCCAGCTCCATATGCACAACCTCGTGAATCGACCTCCAATGCGGTACCTTGTCGAACTCTTTTGAAACTCCAAATGCACTTTTATTCGCTGGTTCCCATTTTATCTATTTGAATAGTTACATTCCCAAAGAACTCGTTAGTCAGACATGAATTAATAAAAATGATTTTGGTTTATACTAAATGGTTTTATACACAATGCTGGAGTAACTCAGTGGGTCAGGCAACATATATGGAAAAAATAGACAGATGACTCTTCGTCCCAACACGAAATGTCACATGTACATAATTTTCTCCAGAGATGCTGCCTGATCCACGGAGTTACTCCAGCATTTTGTGTCCATACTCTGACACAAAGTCCCCTTCAAATATTCACATTAACTGTGCTCGGTTCTATTGTCTGGATGTGCTAGGTGTAGATTCCATCATATTCCCTGATATTAATATAACATTAGTAATTTCCTATTTTATTCTCACTCGCTTCTTAAAAGACACTTTTTAAAGTTTACTTTCTGTTGGAAACAGGCTCGCCTTTGGTACTTTGTATCCTGCGTACTCATCTTATAAAGCTGTCAAGACAAAAAATGTGAAGGAATATGTAAGTACAGTGCATTTGTCATTGCTTTTTAACATTGCTGTTTAAGCACTTTATGGTTGCAGATGGCCACAACTGCAGTATTGCCAATTGCTAAAACCACCCTATCATTCAAACTTTTGCTTAAGCATCCCTTGACTGAAATCGTGCAATAATCTTGCCTGATTTAGCAGGTGTTCCTTGATACACTAAGTCTCGCTTCAAAGCCTGTAGCTTGAATAGAACCAGACTCCACGTGGGACTTCATGCTTGCCATGAACTCCTGATGGTTCAACTTTTGACTCCTGCCAAGATGTCACATCACAACTCCAGGAGAGGGAGTTGATGCTATTGCCAGTCGGGTTAAAATGCACTACTTAAAATGGCTCACAAACACGGCTTGCTTCAAGCTATTGTACGGAATTATTGATAGAACGCACGGTATGTTATTAATTAATTGGATGGGGCTGAGCCAAGGCCTGAATAGCTTTTATTGGAAGAATATTTAAAAAGGGCTTGAGGCTCTTCAGCCTAATTAATCTTTTTCTGTAATGCCATCAACTCCTAACCTGCTTTTTACTGCACGTCCCAAATTGTCTGATCCTCTTGTGATTCTGTTTATTATGTGCATGAATCTTGTCTGACAATATGGCTGAGATTGTCCCTTTGCATTCCCCTTCACAAATGCCTGACCTGTTGGGTTACTCCAGCACGTGGTATGTTTTTTCTATAAACCAGCATCTGCAGTTCCTTGTTTCTACATTTTGACTGCTCTACTGCAAGTTCTCATCAAGGTGTGGTTACATTGAAGACGTTCTCCTCCTCCGACTCTGAAGAAGGGTCCCAACCCGAAACGTCACCTATCCATGTTCTTGAGGGATGTTGCGTAATCCGCTGAGTTACTCCAGCACTGTCTTTTCTTTCAATACCACAACTCCTTTACCGTGTAACTTAATTCCATTTTTTTTAAATCACATTTGTGATTTTAAACACAACGTAATGTCATATTAATGGGTGCCGCTATTTGTGTCTAGAAGTTGTACCTTTTGGTTGCAGTTGTATGTGAAGGTCCATATTTGAAGGTCTAAGCACGTAATTGAATTCTGAATTGTACCGCCTTGGATACTTAATACGATGAATTAGAGTGCAAGTGAAATTGGTTGTCTGCATTGCAAACCAAATTGTTGCTACTTCATCCAGTTATTTACTGTGTACTTCACCTGTCACATTGTCTCTCGGGAATAGTACTGTGGAACAAACAATTGCCGTTTATGTTTAGTGTGCTCTTTGCCCCATTTGCAATGATACACAGCGTGAGATGCAGCAGGAATCCTGTTGCTATGCAACTCTGTTGTCAGCAGCCAGAGGCAGTTTCTTCCCAGCTGTTATCAGGCAACTGAACCATCCCACCACATCCAGAGAGTAGTCCTGAACTACCGTCTACCTCATTGGAGACCCTCTGACTATCTTTGATTGGACTTCATCTTGCACTAAGCGTTATTCCCTTATGTGAATGTCTTGATTGGAATCGCGTATTGTCTTCCCACTGACTGGTTAGCATGCAACAAAAGCTTTTCACTGTACCTCTGTACACATAACAATAAAATAAACTAAACTAAATAGCTGGGCAATGTTTCTGTTGTAACTTTACTGAGGCAGCTTAAATTATATTCTATCATAAATAAGTCTCAATAGTGATGTGCTAAAATCTTTCTATAAATCATACGGCAAAATGATTACAGATTAGGTGCACTTGACATCCCCTCTCTTCAGTGGGGACCAAGACCACCCATGGCTCTGATTTTTGTTAATAGGAAGTTATTATGAATAGATTTACTGATCTAGTGGGGAAAGAGGCTAGGGGCATAGTATTTAACTGAACAAGGCAAGTTTGCATGTTTACTTTTAGTTTGGTTTATTGTCATGTCCGACATGTGTTGCCTTCCCAAAAAATGTACACCTCATTCCAACTCCATTTTTAGTTATTGTATTCCTCTGTCTCGGAGAGAACCCACGCAGGTCACAGGGAGAATGTACAAACTCTGTACAGACAGCACCCACAATCGGGATCCAACCCGGGTCCTTGGCGCTGTAAGCTGCGTGATTACGTTTTCTATCTTCTTGTTTGTCGGATTGAAGTGCAGTTTGAAGAATAATGGAGGGTCAGAAGCATCTGGGCAGCAGGTTCTACGCAGGTTGTCATAGTTATGGAGTCATGCAGCGTGTAAACAAATCCTTCAGCCCTACTTTCCCATGCCGACTAAGATGCCCCATCTATACTAGTCCTGCCTGCCTCCATTTGACCTATAGCCCTTTAAATCTTTCCTATCTCTGTACCTGTCCAAATGCCTTTTTAATGCTACTACAGTACCTGCCTCAACTACCTCCTCTGGCAGCTTGTTCCATATACCCACCACCCACGAAACATTATTCCCTTATGTATCTACACTGTGAATGTAACCACTCGATAGTAACCACGCATTGTCTTTCTGCTGACTGGCTAGCATGCAACCAAAGCTTTTCACTGTACCTCTGCACATGTGACAATAAATGATACTAAAACTCTCTGCATTAAATCTTCAGCCAATGCCTAGACATTTCCCCCAAAATATAGTGTGTGGATAAGTCGCATGCAAGGTATATGCATCACTTCAGACAGAGGCACCTGGTGTCATCACCAGGCCTATAGTCAATGGAATCATACTCCTCCAATGACTCCATGTACAGCCTTTCACATTTCTTCTTCACCTCCTCCATCTTGAATGCACCTTATAGCCTTGTGTTGTAAACATTTCATCATAATTGAGCATTTCATTAGGCCAAATGTGGGCGACATGAGCTTAAACACCCAAGCCGACTGAATCGGAAATGCCAAGGACTCTAATGCCAATGTGTTGCTGTTTTGTTCACTTGGCAAACCTTGCTGACAACGCAGGGAAACAAAAGCTTTGTCAAATAGAATCATTTTTTCAATCAATTTGTAGGCTTCACAACACTGTGTTTCTCAGTCATTAACAGACTCTGTTTTGGAGCCAGCGTCCTTGCTTCATGCGTACCTAGAATGAAGTAGCTTCACTGTATTGTAACTGAGATGACCAAGCTGCTTCCAGGAGCATTTTTCCTGGCAGCCGCAAGTTTTTGGAGGGTGTTGGTGATTACCATCTTTGGCCAGCTTCTGAGCAGTGAAGGAGGAACGCCTAGCACTATGTATAGGGTGAAAAAGCAAAATAGCTTACCTCATCTCACACAATGTTTGTGTTGCTGCCCTGTAGAATTATTTGACAAATATTTGTGCTGGTTATGTTTGCAGTCTTCACTAAGCTCAGTGAGTTTAATCGTGTTTGCCCTGCCCTGGTCTTTTTTTCCCCGGCGGTTGGTATTTAAAGGCATCTCAACAACGTCTATCGTAAGAGGCTGCCATGCAATTGTTACTGAATAGTTGTATTGTCCTCTTACACTTCTCTTTTATGAAGAGTTTGGAGTTGCACAGCCACTATTTTCTTGAGACTGTTGTGTACCCATCTACACCAATCACTTCTTCCAGCCCTTGGCCCTTCATGCTTTGGTGATTCAAGCTCATTAAAGACTTGAATGTTCGAGGAATCTCTGCCGTCACCACTCCGCAGGCAATGTTGCAGATTCCAACCCCCCTGGAGGTGAAGAAACGCTTCCTTGCTTCTTGAAATAAATATTTACTTTAACCTACTCCCTTTCCATTACACATGGTATAAGGTATCTACCATGTACAGATGAGGCACTGGGTGCCTGGTGACTAATGTTGTACCTCTGTTCGAGAAGGGTTGCATGGAAAAGCCTGGGAACTGCAGACCAGTGGCCTAACGCCTGTTACAGGAGAGTAACTGGCACTGAGTAATAACTCTGGCACTGGCTCAGGCCACTTAAATCAGCTGCCCTGGACATTTTATGACTTTTTTACTTTTATTTTACCTGCACTTTTTTTAAACTATTCGTACTGTTTTTATCAGGAACTGGATTGTTTTTTATTGTTTTTATTTATGCGTGAAATGTTTAATTTTTTATGTACGATGCTCCGGTATTCCCTGGGAAACGTCTTCTCATTTTGCACTGTACAACTGTTGCTTTGCAAGATGGCAATAAAAGGAGAGTGCAGAGGATCATTGGGACACAGCTACCAGCCTTGGAGGGCATCTACCACACACGGTGCCTCAGGAAGGCCGTCGGCATCCATAAAGACTCATCACACCCTTGTAACGGACTGTTTGAACTACTTCCCTCCGGCAGACGTTACAAGGCCTTCTACGCCCGAACCTCCAGACTCAGAAACAGCTTTATTCACAGAGCTATAGCGGCTCTGAACCGGCCCTGCTGAGTGCCCCCCACCCCCCCTGGACTGTCTCCCTCGGATAGTCACGTCACAAGGCTTATTTATTTATTTTACTTTTCTCTTACATCGGCTGGAAGCTGCATACTAAATCTCGTTGCACTGACGTGCAATGACAATAAAAGATATTATTATTATTATAATGATAATGATATTCTGAGGGATAAGATATTTGGATAGACAAAGAGACTGATTAGGGAGAGTCAGCATGGTTTTGTATGGCGGAGATTGGCGCCACAGTGGCGGATTGGTCGAGTTGCTGCCTTACAGCACCGGAGACCCGGGTTCGATCCTGATTACGGGTGGTGTCTGTACGGAGTTTGTACGTTCTCCCCGTGACCCGCGTGGGTTTTCTCCGAGATCTTCGCTTTCCTCCCACACTCCAAAGACTTGCAGGTATGTAGGTTAATTGGCTTGGTAAATGTAAAAAATGTCCCTAGTGGGTATACGATAGTGTTAATGTGCATGAAACTGGTGTCAAAGTTAAATAGGGTGCTAAAATAAGGCTTTTGGAGTGTTATAGGAAAGATGTTCAGCTGGAAAGAGTACAGAAAACATTTGAGGATGTTGCCAGTATTCGAGGGTCTGAGTTACAGGGAGAGGTTTATTCCTTGGAGCAGAGAGGATGAGGTGTATACGATCAGGAGGGGATGAGATAGGGTACATGCACAGCGTCTTTTATCCAGAGCAGGGGAATCAAGAACCAAAGGACAGGGGTTTAAGATATGGGGGGGGGGCGAGATTTAATAGGAACGTGAGGGGTAACTTTTTTGACACAGTGGCTGGGTGTATGGAATGAGCTGCCAGAGGAGGTAGTTGAGGCAGGTACTATTGCGATGTTGAAAAGACATTGGACAAGTGCATGGATAGGATAGGTTTAGAAGGATGTGGCCAAACACAGGCCAGTGGGACTGCTGTAGATGGGGCATGTTGGTTGGCATGGACATGTTGGGCTGAAGGGTCTGTTTCCACTGTATGACCCTGACTCTAATTGGCACAAATATCTTTGGTACAAATCAATGGTTTAACAGTAAATCTATTTGTGCTTCTTGATGCTGGAAGAATACAGGATTGTTTTTTTTAAAAGAGGGGGTGGGGGAGAAAAATGGAAATGCATTCATGGCATCCTACAGTAAGCAAATTTTAAAGTTCATCTAATTTAACCATCACTTCTATGTCCCCACAATCTTGGCCCACTTGCCAGTTTCTGAAAATTAGAAAGTTGTTCGGGACAGGCAGCATCTCTGGAGAGAAGGAATGGGTGACGTTTCGGGTAGAGACCCGGAACGTCACCCATTCCTTGTCTCCAGAGATGCTGCCTGTCCTGCTAAGTTACTCCAGCATTTTGTGTCTACCTTCGATTTAAACCAGCATCTGCAGTTCTTTCCCACACAATGAGAAAGGTGTCACTGGGTTCAATTTTAATAATTGCTATGTAATATTTGGACTAATCCTTTTTTGTTTGTTTCAGCTAATGGTTCTGAGAGATTTTATCTGCACTTGGGGATAATGCCTGGACTTCCTTGCAGCAAATTATAACGTACTTCACTTGGAGATGGATTATTAATGACACTATTTTCCTTCCTTTTCCTCTCCATCTCAAGGTTGTGATTTTTTCCTCAAAGTAGCAGCAAGTTTCAGTAAATTGGGCACATTAGACATGCACTTTGTCTCATTTTCTGTGTTCTCTGATAAATCAATACCCATTTGATTTCTCCCTAGGTCCGATGGATGATGTACTGGATCGTGTTTGCAATCTTCACAACAATAGAAACCTTCACGGACATATTTATTTCCTGGTGAGTTTCAGAGCATTTTCGGCATATTGAAAGAGATGATTTAAGAGAAGGAATGTACATATTTTTTTTTACGGTCGTTTGTTGAGAGCAAAATAATCCATGAACATCGAGAGCAGGGTTTATATTTGGTGAAAGTTGATGGAGAACGGTGAGCAAAGGTAAATATGTATATAGTGAGTATATACTCGCAGGATGAGTATATTGTGAGAGTGCGTTCCAAGCTCCCTGGAGTTTGTAGGTGAAAGAAACTCAATCTTGATTCTATCTTTACACATTTTGCTGTTGTGGGTAACTGATAAAGCTTGTGACAATGGGTAGTTGCAGTAATTCGGAAAATGGATTCACTCCAGAGCAAGGGGACGGGTTCCATACAAAGTAACGTAGTCTGCTTCAAGCAGCATTGATTCCTCCCTTCTAGACCTCTGGCTCTGTTGCTTCTATAATGGTCATTGCCATACCACTGATGGATGGCCTGCACTGCCCCGATTCCCTGACCTATACAGACTCTTTTGTTAATTTTCTTTTTTGCCTTCTCTGTCAGTATTCTTCCATTATCCTGTCTTTGGTGCTGAGCTGGCAGATTTCTGGGCTATTGGATATAACTCCTTGTGATATCCCAACACTAATTCACTTTTCTTAAAAGATGGTACATCAATAGATTTTTTTCCCCAGTAAACTAGTTGTGTTTAATGGGAGTGCAGAGACCAGGGTCATGGGGAATTGAAGGGAGTGTGGAATTTGACCCCATTGAGATTGAAGGGAGTGTGGGCCAAGGGGCTCTGATGGATTTAACAAAGTGTGGGATCAAGACCCCAGTGAGATTAAAGTGAGCGCCAGGAAACTACCAGTTGAGGCAGATGCTAAATGGATTAGTGGATTATTGGAGCATTGCTGCAGATCAGGGGTTCCTAACCTGTCTTGTCCTGTTAACCCCTGGCAACTTTAATACCACATTTAATACCCAATGTTATTACACTTATTTATGAACAATTAATGATGAACAGATACCGGTATACCAGAACCAAACGCAGTCAGGCAATGAGAAAAAAATAGGTACAAATCCAGAATCAACAAATCTACCCCCTGGGTAGGCAAAATTTACCCTGGGGGTAAATTTACCGCGGGTAGGGAACCCTTGCTGTCGATAGTGGCTTGCCATGCAGCTATCAGTAAATGGGGTCGGGCCCGAATTCAACATTGTACATGCTAAGCCAAGTTGGTTATTGACTCTGTGTGTTGGATTTTAAATAAGAGATCATTTTTCAAACTTCTAGGTGATCACTGATCAGATGCCACTAATGAGAAATGTGTCTCTTGTACCTGTTGTTTATTTGCTGACAGATAAATCCTCTTCTACCTGCAGGTTTCCCTTCTATTATGAAATAAAGATTGCACTCGTGGTCTGGCTGTTGTCCCCATACACAAAAGGTGCCAGCATGATTTACAAGAAGTTTGTTCATCCCACACTCACTTCGAAAGAAAAGGTAAATAAACAGTTGAAGCTCTTGATTTGTATTAGGCCAAGGTATTCAATAAACCACAGTCATTCCTGAAAACATGAAATAAAATGTAGTTTGTGTAGTATCTGCTATTTTAGTTATAATGAAACCACACTAACTAGTTTCTAACAAAGTTTTAAACTCAAAAGTTTTAAAGGTTTTAAAACTAGTTGAAGTCTGAAGAAGGGTTCTGGCCCGAAACATCGCCTGTTCCTTTGCTCCAGAAATGCTGCCTGGCACGCGAGGTTACTCAGCATTACGTCTCCATCTTCGGTATAATCCAGCATTCCAGTTCCTTCCAACACTAACTAGGTTCTTCTGTTTTTTGTGTGCATTTGTTTCACTTGGTGGACTTGGAGCTTTGGCTTGCATTTGACCTGGAGCTGTTTAAAATGTACCCTGCTGCACATGTTCTGTGGTTCTTTTCAACAGAACAGATTTATAATCTTATTTAGATTCACTGTGACAGCTGTGGCCTTTGAGCATCTATTCTAACTTCTAAAGAATAGATGCTAATCACTTTAAAATCTTATAGGAGAGGGGGCGGCACGGTTGCGAAGTGGTAGAGTTGCTGCCTTGCAGCGCCGGAGACCCGGGTTCAATCCCGACTACGGGTGCTGTCTGTACGGAGTTTGCACGTTCTTCCCATGACCTTGTGGGCTTTCTTCGAGATCTTTGGTTTCCTCCCGCACTCCACAGGTTTGTAGGTTAATTGGCTTAGTGTGTGTGTAAATTGTCCCTCCTGTATGTAGGATAGTGTTAATGTGCGGGTCGGCACGGACTCAGTGGGCCGAAGGGCCTGGTTCCGCATTATATCTCTAAAAGATACAGGCCCTGATGTTTTCCACATTTGGACCACCATGGAAGATAAAATCTAGATTGTTATTGAAGTCGTGAGGCAGTAGTCGACTTTCTGCGGGTAGCACAGTGGCGTAGCTGGTAGAGCTGCTGCTTCAATACACTGGGTCCCAGGTCCGATCCTGATCTCTGGCTCTCTGTGTGTGGCATTTACACTGCCTCCATGGGACCATGAGGGTTTCCTCCAGGTGCTCCGGTTTCCTTCAACATCCCAAAAACCTATGGTTTTGTATGCTAATGGCCCTCTGTAAATTCACCCCAGTGTGCAAGGAGTGGATGAGAAAGTGGGATTACCTAGAATTAGTGGTCAACGTGGACTCAGTGGCCAAAGGGCCTGTTTCCATGCTGTATCATCCAATCAATAATTCTGCAATCCTCCTTCAGTGCTATCCTGCATTGCTGCTTTAAATCGCAATCCAGACTCTCCGATAAGTTTACCAGCTGAACTTGGAGACGCTAGCAAAATTGCTTTGCTTGAACCTGATTCATTTCCACTGCAGCGAAGTAGGGAAGATTTTTTTTTTTTTTAAGGGAACCGAAGAAGCCAGTTGTCATTCAGAATGTGCGTGGCCTTTACAAATGAGTTGAAAACCACTTTAGAGGGTGATGAAGCCTGTCCTTTGTATTCCTGTCATTTCTTTCAATGCATCTAACCGTGTCATTGCGGCCTGTGACTGGTGCCCTTTTTAATTTATCAACTCGTGCAGTCATTACAATGAGCAAATTAATTTATCGTCCTTTAAGTGTTGGCCTTCACTTTTTCTGCCACTCGAGCAGCTTAAACGGTTTCATTGTGTGCAACCTGTGTAATCACCATGCAGGATAAGTGCTTTATGTTAACTATGCTGCAGTAAATCCACAATGCTGAGATGCACAATGGGTCTGTTGTCATGGAGAAGATGGAAAGATGTGGTTGGTTTTCAGTTGAAGGTACATGCTTTTCATTGTTCATTTCTCTCCCTTTAGGAAATAGATGGCTACATCATTCAAGCCAAAGAGCGTAGTTATGAAACCGTGGTCAATTTTGGCAAAAAGGGGCTGAACATGGCAGCAAATGTGGCAGTCAATGCTGCCGCCAAGGTAGGAATTCAAACTGCTCCACTGCTTTAAATCGCATCAGGGTCAATGAAGTTAAAATGAAGTTTAATGGAAGTCGCTTGGTTCAATTGGGCCAGCAGGTGTGTGTGAACTTATTATCAATCTTAGGAGATGGCCTCGCCATCCGTATTCTGAGAACCAAACTTGTTTGCAAAAAGTATTCATTAAGTACCCTAGGCTACTCTATCATAGTCATAGTCATACAGCAGGAAACAGGCCCTTCGGCCAATCTTGCCAAGATGCCCCATCTACTTTTTATTTATTTATTTTATTTATTATTTTATTATTTCTTTCGAACAGAATAAAAGAATAAAAAGCAAGTGAGAAACAACATACAAAAAACAAAACAAGACTATTTATAAAGTGTCATAAACAATATCTATAATTAAATGAAATCGTATGTGTCTGAAAAGGAGCAGGAAGAAGCCAAAGCTTATTAATTCCCACCCCTTATTCAACTGCTTATAATTATCTTATACAAATTTAGCAGCTGTATGTACACCATATGTACACCAGCAGCTTTATGTACACCAAATTATTTACATTTACACACTAATCAAATATTTACAAAGCCATACAAAAAAGAAAAATCCCAACTTTAATCCCGACTTTAATCCCAACTGCCCACGTCTGGCCCCTATCCCTTTAAACCTGTACCTGTTAAATTGTCTTTAGAATGTCATTATAGTCCCTGTCTCAACTACCTCATCAGGCAGCTTGTTCCATACACCCACCACCCTTTATGTGACAAAGTTACCCCTCGCTATTCCTATTAAATCTTCTTCCCCCCCCCCCCCCCCATCCACCCCATGCAATGTACATTTGAAGATCAATCACCAACTGCAGAAATGCATCAAAATGTCATTTGCCACACGTTTAGTTTACCAAGGTACAGTGAAAAGCTTTTGTTGCGTGTAGTCAGCAGAAAGACAATACATGATTCTAATCGATCCATTTACAGTGTATAGATACATGATAAGGGAGTAACGTTTAGTGCAAGGTGGAGTCCGATCGAGGATAGTCCAAAGGTTATCAAAGAAGTAGATAGTAGTTCAGCATTACTCTGGTTGTGGTAGGGTGGTTCAGTTGCCTGATAGCTGTTGGGAAGAAACTGTCCCCCAATCTGGTGGTGTGCGTTTTCTAAAATAAGATCTATGTTATGAGTGTTTAGCGCCTCTTGCGTTACTTTACTGCAAGGTACAAAGTGCATTGTTAAACACGGTAATGGAATTAAAAAAGGTAAACATCACTCCGGATGCATAACAGGTCTGACAGCTTGTCACGGTGTTGACTTACCAGGTTACCAAACACTGTTGTGGCGAGTCACTCATACGATGTTGGTGTCATTTTAAAATGTTGGCCTGTTGTTCATTCTCATCAACATCTGTTTTAATGTTTCTCTTACATCAGTCTCTACATTTCACTTTGGGCATGAAATGTCTCTCTTGCTTTCCCCTGTATTGCAGAGTCAGGGAGCTCTTGCAGGACGCTTGATGAGTTTCAGCATGCAGGACTTACGAACCATTCAGGTTGACGAGCCAACACATTACACAGATCCCCTTTATCCTGAGGACGAGCCAATGGCAAGGGATCCCATCGTTGTGGCAAGAGGAGAGCAATGTGAGTCTTTTTATTTTGTGAAGTTGGTAATGTAGCACGATCATTTTGAAGACAAAGTTAGCTTTATTCCCAGTCTAAATGTTAAACAAGATTTGAATCTTATGATCGGATAATGAAAGAGTCTGCTATACGGTACTCTATAATTCCAGTGTTGAGAGATGCTGCAATTCGCTGAAGGCAATTTTGGTGTGAAATAAAAACAATTTAAACAATTTTTCAAACTGGCAACTGCTATTTTAGGCACAGCTACCATCTAGGTGATTGTTTCAATATCCCTATGTATTCAATCTTGCTGCTTGCTGAGGAATTGAAGCACGGAGGGGCTGACATTTTGTTGATAGAAAAAGCTCTTTTTAAGCATTAGTGACCCGATGACTACTTTGAATCTCTTCGTTGACCATTTCTGGGGTTTGGTCTATTGCCGGGACCTCCCACTAAGCAGGGCATCGACGGAACCCGGTTCTTACAAGCGTAATGGCTGAACAAAGCACAGCTACTGTACTATAATTACAGGCAACCACTTTGTTGTCCAACCCATTGCCAAAGGCTTGAATGAAGTTGAATGCAGAGCAAGTTCAACCACAATTTCACAAACTCACAAAAATCATAAACATGGGATTCAAGGCTGCAGCCTCCATGCCCATTTCACACCAGTAAGATCGTGACTGACTCTTGACCTCCCCAGTCCCAAAATCCATTGGTCTTGTGCTCCAATATACTCTGCTCATCTGATATAGTGAGTGCAAGCACCAGAATGTTTGAATGGTGGCAGAACATTACTGGCATTCAGTCTAATTTAAAATTAACTCCTCTGGTTATTAGACGAGTACAGAACAATCTAGAATATTAAATGGACAAAACTTCAGCATATACATTTTAGGTACTAATGATATACATTTAGAAATGTGGATCTAAACTGCTGTTCCCTGCCACCTTCTCGGGGCATTCCAAAGAGGTGTAGGTTTGTATGTTAATTGGGCCCTACTGTGTAAGATTAGGAAGTTGTCCCTACTGTGTAAGATTAGGAGGTGGGATGGCAGAACTAGTGCACGGGTGACCAATGGTGGGCCGAAGGGCCTGTTTCCACACTATCTTTAAACCTAATCCATTTCAGGATGGGTGACTAATGCTGATCCTGTCCAGGTCTCAAAAATATATCCATCTGTGTCAATGTGCTATTTTGCGAACTATTGTGGAACTTTGCATGGAGTTGCCAGGGTTCTTGGTGCACAGTATAGTATCTCTGCAGCCTGTGTCAAATCTGACAGTGGCATAATACTTGAAGCCAAGGCATTGTAAAGTGTGTACGGGATGGCATTTGCCAAACTTGCCTGTTGATGCATGGGATCCAAATGGGGTTAGAGGTCAGGGCTTCGAACATCGGACCGTCAGCAGCAGCGACTGCGGAGGGTTCAACGGCCCCGACCACGGGTGAACAAGGAGGAAGATGACTGAACTATATTATCTTCCATCACGGTGAGGAATGTGGATTCCGCTGCGGTGGGTTTTTATGGTAAATTTTATTATGTGGTTGTGTATCTTGTTGCTTTTCACTTGGCATGGCTGCATGGTAACTCAAATATCACTGTACCATAATTGGTGCATGTGACAATAAATTTGAACTTGAACTTGAAGTTTGAGAGCTATCATTGAGGCACTTTTGAGAGTTGAGGATCTTGAGACACTACACAGTTTTTGGGGAAAGCATAAGGTTCTAAGCTGCTGGTAGACAAAAATGCTGGAGAAACTCAGCGGGTGCAGCAGCATCTATGGAGCGAAGGAAATAGGCAATGTTTCATCCCGAAACATTGCCTATTTCCTTCGCTCCATAGATGCTGCTGCACCCGCTGAGTTTCTCCAGCATTTTTGTCTACCTTCGATTTTCCAGCATCTGCAGTTCCTTCTTAAACAGGTTCTAAGTTGCTGACTGATGCGTATTTAAACAGTTTGATTTGATCTGCAACAAGGCTGCGACAGTCTTGTGCTTGACTGTTGTTTAGTTAACAAGACAGATATGCAGAGATGCATAAACTTGATATCTAATGCAGTGACATCCACCTGAAACTAAATGTTTGTACGAACTGAGGAGTCCATTAGCTTTCTTTGTTGCAGTAACCTCGTTGGGGAGAATGGCCTCTTAACTGAGATACTGAAAGACATTCAGTGTGTGTGTGTGTGTGTGTATAGATACAAAATGCTGGAGTAACTCAGCGGGTCAGGCAGCACATCTCCAAAGATAAGGAATAGGTGCCATTTCAGGTCAAAACCCTGCTTCAGACCCTGAAACATCACCTATTCCTTTTCTCCAGAAATGGTGCCTGTCCCGCTGAGTTACTCCGGCATTTTGGATCTGTCTTCTGTGTAAACCAGCATCTGCAGTTCCTTCCTTCACTGTGTAATAATAATAATGGATGGGATTTATATAGCGCCTTTCTAATACTCAAGGCGCTTTACATCGCATTATTCATTCACTCCTCAGTCACACTCGGTGGTGGTAAGCTACTTCTGTAGCCACAGCTGCCCTGGGGCAGACTGACGGAAGCGTGGCTGCCAATCTGCGCCTACGGCCCCTCCGACCACCACCAATCACTCACACACATTCACACACATTCACACACAGGCAAAGGTGGGTGAAGTGTCTTGCCCAAGGACACAACGACAGTATGCACTCCAAGCGGGATTCGAACCGGCTACCTTCGGGTTGCCAGCCGAACACTTAGCCCATTGTGCCATCTGTGTATATGCATGTGTGTGTATTTCCCAGCACTCACCAAGGGCTACATGAGAAGAACAATGGCAATGATGCCTTCTTGTTGGTATTGAAGTGTCCCTTTCGAATTGAAATCATTGCTGCTGTTCAGAGTTAACTTTTTATTTAATCTCTTCACCCGCAGCCCAAAGACTTCCAGACACTGCGCTGAACCATCAGTATGCAGAGAGTGACTCTCAAGACGAGTGCAAGTCTGACGGGGAGGCAGAGAGGCGAAGGAGTTCATTACGCCATGAAGCGCAGGGTTCAAAACCAATCCGAAGGGCACAAGTCTCGAGAAAGCGAGGACAAACCAAAGGGGTGAGTGCCGCTGAAGGGCACAAGCATTCGGTGGGTCGAGGGATTAATTCCCGGGATGGCGGGACTGTCATATGCTGAGAGAATGGAGCGGCTGGGCTTGTACACTCTGGAGTTTAGAACGATGAGAGGGAATCTTATTGAAACATATACGATTGCTAAGGGTTTGGACATGCTAGAGGCAGGAAACATGATCCTGATGTTGGGGGAGTCCAGAACCAGGGGCCACAGTTTAAGAATAAGGAGTAAGCCATTTAGAACGGAGACGAGGAAACACTTTTTCTCACAGAGAATGGTGAGTCTGTGGAATTCTCTGCCTCAGTGGGCAGTGGAGGCCGGTTCTCTGGATACTTTCAAGAGAGAGCTAGACAGGGCTCTTAAAGATAGCGGAGTCAGGGGATATGGGGAGAAGGCAGGAACGGGGTACTGATTGGGGATGATCAGCCATGATCACGTTGAATGGCGGTGCTGGCTCAAAGGGCCGAATGGCCTACTCCTGCGTCTATTGTCTATTGCCATTCAAACAGCAGAAGCATCTCGGATTTCTGTGGCTATGTTATAGTGCGGCAATCGATCCTTGTTGGATCCATTGCCTGTCTTAAGCAATGAAATGTCAGTTATAAAGAAAGATTAGTCTGAATTTGGGAAGAACCACCGTGTTCCAAGCTACACAAGGACTCTTATGATCAGCACAGTATCGGTGGGCCGAAATGCCTCTTTCCATGCTGTATCTTTCAACTCTTGAGTTTTTTCTGTCTCCTATGATGACAGACACACAATATTTGTTTATATTTTCTATTACCATATCTCTAATATCTCTCCCTTGTCAACCTGTAAGGGACTAAGTTTTTCTGATATTTCTTCCTCTGTGAAATCATTTGGGTCTTTATGTTTCTTGTATGGTTACTCACCTATTTTCCCTTTCAGTATCAATGTCTTAATACTCAACTTTTGCCAAAGTTTAAAATGTAAACCAAGACATGGCAAATCAAGGAAGTCATCTGTTACACACTACACAACTTTCTGTATGACTGTGCCATCCTCGTGCATGTTTATACCCCTCTAGTACCCCTCATTGACCAGGTTGGTCTAAGTGGTGTGACAATCTTGGATCAAAGTGCGTCAAACACCCTTCACAATCCCTGATTCAACAAAGTGCCCAAACTTCAGTCTCCAGCTCATTAACCCGGAGCCAAAAGCGATTGCTAAACACTTTAACTCCCCCTCCCATACCCGCACTGACCTTTCTGTCCTGGGCCTCCTCCATTATCAGTGAGGCCCAGCGCAAATTGGCGGAACATCACCTCGTATTTTGCTTGGGTTGCTTACAACCCAGCGGTATGTAAATTAACTTCTCTAACCTCAAGTAACCCTCTCGCCCCATCCCTCCCCTTTCCCAGTTCTCCAACCAGTCTGACTGTCCTTGTTTACATTTTATCTCTGCTTTGTTGTTGCCTTCTCCTAGCTAGCAAGGGTCTATTCTACTTCTTCCTTGATCGCCACTCCCCCTTTGAAGTCTCGTTTTCACACCTTGCACTTCCTTATCTCTGTATCTCCCCCTCCCCTGACTCCCAGACTGAAGAAGGGTCTTGACCCGAAACGTCACCCATTCCTGCTCTCCAGAGATGCTGCCTGTCCCGCTGAGTTAACTGCAGCATTTTGTGTCTAACCCGGAGCCAAAGTTCCACGAGCTGTTGGCACTTTCAGAACCATAGTTGCTGAAGATCCTTAAACTGTAGCTGCAATATGTCAACTGTTCTGCTATACCTGTCTTAATTTTATTTAATTTAGATATAAAGTTTCATTGATGTTTCTTACATTCCAAATTTGGCAAACCTGTACTCGTATTCACTTGGGATTGTAACTGCATCACTAGATGAGTCAGTTTAGTTGTCATCCCGTGTAATTTTTTTCCGTAGTTTTTAAGTATTGAGCAGCGGTGCCCGGCTGGATTTCATTGAAGTGTTAGTTTGCAGATATCAATAAAACCTGACAATGTCACCGTTCAAGCAGGTTCCCATATACAATGCTTTGAGGGCCTCTAGTGGGTGACAATGGCACTGTGCAACATTTTGACTTCCAAAGTATTGCCAAAAAGATGGGCTTGCTTTGAAGGAGCACGTGTTCAACAGAGACTTGTTCCCCAATTTACCTATTGTCCTGTTTTATCCTATCTTCCTCAAATGGACCCTGTACGTCGCCCAGTTTGCAGTCCCTTTAGAGAGACTAGATGAGATTGATTTGAAGACTCGCTGGTATAATCTTACCAATCTCCATACGTGATTTAGACTGCAGTTAACACACTTAGCTTTTCAAACGAAATCGCTAACAAGGTTAGCAGCAAGAATTGTCTCTGTTCTTCATTAAAAACTTTGTGTGGTAAACATCAGGTGAAAGGTCTCTGCCCTGAGTCATGAGTTGTAGGTCAATTCTAATCTGTACCTGCCACGGAAAGATACTTATCAGAAGCTGAGGGAGCCACTTGAGATCATAGCTAACCCGTATAAAGTTTTCATTTGTTTTCATGGTAGCCTTTCATTCTTGTGCCTTTCTGTACTCTATTTCCCTGCCCTATGAGGAAGAGTTCCAGATATACAATCCACTTCCTACTATACTCCCTTTTAGGAAGTAGCTTATTTTTACTTTTTTTTGTCATTCTGGATTCGCTCGCAAGAAGAAACAGCCTCTTCTCTGTACGTCCATCCAGTCGAGCCATTCGGGGTCAAGTTTAGTTTAGAGATACAGCACGGAAACGGGGCTTTCGGCCCACCGGGGCCGTGCCGACCAGCGATCCCTGCACTCGAACATTATCCTGCACACCAGGGGCAATTGACAACGTTGCCAAGTCAATTCGCCTACAAACCTTTTGGAGTGTGAGAGGAAACCGGAGCACCCAGAGAAAATCCACATAGGCCATGGGGAGAATGAACAAACTACGTACAGACAACACCTGACAAGATCGAACCCGGGTCTCTGGTGCTGTAAGGCAGCAACTCTCCCGCTGCGTTATCGTGCCGCCCAGCATTTGAATAGTTCACTCTAACTCACCTAAACTCCAGCAGATGCAACTTTTCCTTGTAAGATAACTTGGGTATTGGTCCGGTAAATCTCCTGAGCTGCTTCCGATGTATTCATGCCTTTTTACAAAGTGACCAATTCAATTCTCCTGTATTGATCTCATCGGTGTCTTATACATCTGAGTCATGACCTCTACTTTTATATTCAGTTCCCCCTGCAATAGTAACACTTAACTTATTTCATTACTGGCAGCACCTGGATGCTATCCTTTTAAAAATGATTAATTGAACGCCCAAATTGCCTGCATCTTCATTCTCCCTAATCTCTCCTCATTTAGATACTACTGGTCCCCCCTTTAGTTTAGGATGCCCAACTGGCATACATAGCTTTTGGCAGAGCGGCAGCATGGATTTGCTGGCTGCAGGGGAGGGACACAGTTTATGCTGTGTGATGATCTGATTAGGGCCCCATTTCCAACTTGTGAATCCTGAGGAGGATCCACCTCATTGGGGACTCTCGGACTATCTTTGATCGAAATCTGCTGGCCTCACCTTGCACTAAACGTTATTCCTTTACCATGCATCTATACACTGTAAATGACTCTATTGTAATCATGTATTGCCTTTCCACTGACTGGTAAACATGCAACCAAAGCTTTTCACTGTACCTCTATACACCTGACAATAAACTAAACTGTCCTGTATACTTTTTTTTCTGCTGAAACCGTTGATTTAGCATTTCCCCACGTTATGCATCATTTGCCAGCTCTTCGGCCCTCATTTACTCAATCTTTGTCAATGATTCACTGATTGAATGATCCTTTATTGTTGCATGTACCTAGGTAAAGGGAGATGCTTTGTTTTGCGTACGACCTGGTAGAATCATACATCACTCCTCGCACAAGTGTTGCCATGTTTCTGGCACTGACAAAGTTACCAAAGTTCACCGATCTGTCCTATCTTCTGCTTGCCGCCCGCCGCAGCCCCCCCCCCCCCATGTCCGTTTGTATGTTCTTGTACACTGTACCAGGTACCGATTTGGTGTCCTGCAACCCATCTACATTTCATCAGCAAATTTAGCATCCATTCCTTCATCCAATTAATTTATGTAACTGGGCGAACATTGAGGCATCAGCACAAATCCCAGTCGCACAACGCTCATTACTTCTTGCCATCCAGAAGAGACCCATTTGTGACTACTTTATTTGCTGTCAGTCAGCCAATTTTCAATTTGCCGCTATGTGCTACTTTCCCCACCAGGAGTTGTTATTTTCCACAGTAACTGTCGACATGGTATCTTATCCAATGCCTCTGGAAATCTAAATTCAACCCATCCTCCAGTTTCCTGGAATCCACGGCTCATGTTAAGAAATTCCAATATTGGTCAAACTTGATTTCTCTCTAGAACTATACTGACTTTATGCAACTACCCGTTGTTTTAGCATCCTGTTATATTATCTTCAATAATAACTTTTAATATAAGATAGACACTAAAAGCTGGAGTAACTCAGTGGGTCTCTGGAGAGAAGGAATAGGTGAAGAAAAAGGGTCTCGACCTGAAACATCACCTATTACTTTTCTCCAGATGCTGCCTGACCTGCTGAGTTACAGTACTCCATCTTTTTGTATCTTCGGTTTAAACCAGCATCTGCTGTTCCTTCCTGCACGTAACTTGTGATATGTTCCCTCTGGCAAATGTCCAGCTATTCTTGTTGAAAACGACCATTTACCTGTTCAGATTCTTCCCTCGTTACGCATTGTGCTGGGTATTGTTCTCCTGCAAGCCTAATTACCAAAGCAGGGGGGAGGGGGAGGGGAGGGCAGGGCAGCGAATGTTTCAATGTAGAACTCTGGATTTCGTGTCTAAAATATGAATTTCTCTGTTTCTAGGCAGTGATAAAACCAGTTAAACCGGGATCCAAGAAGAAGGCGGTGCAGTCTAATTTTGACACTTTATGATCACCAGAAAGAACAATTTTACATCCGCCATGAGTTCTTGAGCTGCACAAACTTCATGGGTAAAAACCACCGCTGCTGTTTTTAATCACTGGCACCTTTTTGAAATCGCCAGCTCTTATCTTGTGTTTTGTTTATTGTCAAAGTTGCCTCTTGTTAGGGTCAACTGCTTCGAAGACGGTGGCGAAGGCTGGTCCTCAAATAAAGATGCAACGCTGTCATTAACCAGGGAACTTAAAGTTTGTCATTGAATTGATAAACGTGATTAGGCATTGCATTTGTGTGAATATCAAAAGAGATTCTTGCGCCTCCTTTGAAATAAGAAAATGTTTACTAGGACTGGTTATGAAGGGGGAGGATGAGACTCTCATTTGGTTAGCTTTGTAATATAAATCTGATTTGCTTGTAGCTTTTAATTTGGCAGGACAGCGAGATACTAGAATGTATGTACTGTTTGCCATTGACAAAATTGTTGAACTCTGCATTTTTACTTGTGTTTTTAATGTAACCACAGCTGACAATCCTCGAATTGGTGTTATAGCACAACTAAACACTACATTTTCTCACAGACATGCTCTTGACTGCTCTCGGTTCGGATGGGGGGGTAAACCTGCTACTTAAAGTAAAAAAAACTCTTTGTGGCATGCGTGCGTTGGAAATGTAAATACTTTGGTGTCGGAGCGGACGGTCTGCTTTTCAGTTTCCATGTTTGTACAAGAGTATGTAATGTGTGCTTGAGTTAAAATGTGTAATGATGTCAGTAGAGGTGCGTCTGGACTGCTTGCAAACTGGAGTTTGGAGTGGAAAGAAATTGAGTGCAGGGGGGATTACTGGCGCAGCGATCTGTGAAAAGGGCTGAACATGCACTGTCCTTCATGCAAGTAGTTCACCCAGTTCACCAAGGCCACGGGAGCAGTTTGGACGCCTGCCAAAAGGAAACCCTTGTGATCCATTACAGTTTATTTCGGTAACTGTTGGTGTCCGTTTGAATGTTGATACTTTGAGTCGTTCAGTTTGACAAGTCTTTGTTTTTGCACTCTTGTTACTTACAAAAAGAAATGCCCATGAAACTAGATAGAAATGTCACATTGGAGGCTCAAAGAGATACATGCTGCAGTCTAAATGCTGCTATAAGTATTGCATGATCTTTCTTTCAGATGCCTGAATCTCCAAATGACTTTCGAATAACACCTTGCTGGCAGATGGATATTGTCAGACACTGGGGATAAAATATGTGATTTGGTATAGAGATCCCTTAAATCCGATCTATAACAAGGCCATGAGCACTATGTATTTGAAGTTTGATTCCTAGCCAGGTGACCTGAACCCAGAAGCTTTGGCGTCTGAAGCTGGTGTATTTTCTCTTCTAGATGAATGGATTTCTTTTGGATCCTTAGCAACAGATTGATTTGCCACAGCTAAAACTGAACGGTGGCTATCCTAAATCCCCTTTCCGCCACCACAAGTCTCCAGTAACTTCACTGCTGCTAGGCGTTGCACTTTATTTCATTTCTAGAGGCGTCCTACATTGTAATCTAGTCCGTAAATTATAAATGGATTGTGTAGTCTTGATGCTCGATTAATGGACACCAACCTACGGATAAATCAGGAGGTCCCTTTTGGGTATTTGATTATGTAGACAGCGCTGCTGAAATGTTGCTGTGTGCACTGAGAACAGCCCGGCGGGTTGCCTGTTTACCGTTGTGTGTGTTCTCGTTACAAGTTTGTGCTTTAATCGTGCGTGAAGCTGCAGAGGTGAATGGTGCAATGGATCACATGGTACGACTTTTGGCATGAAACCTATTGGGTGGCTGTCTTGACACGCGCACTCTCAACAGTTGATTTGACTGCTGTTGAAACTCCAGAGAGAAGCAGGATTAATTTAAAGTGTAGGTTTTTATGGAACGTCACCAAGCAGAGGGCAAGTTCAACGGGATGCTCCCTGTGATCACATTACGTGGGCAGTCAAGTGAGTCGCTTAGAATCCTACTATTCATTCTTGCTGTTGGACATATCTCTTTTCTACTGTTGTATGATAATCCTTGTTTCTTAAATGGTTCTTTTAAGTCGTATTGTTTTCACAATAAAGTTGTTGGCTAATTGGTAATGTTTCTGTTGCAAAGTCTTTTTGATTTGTGTCCCGTCTTAATGCATTCTGTCCAGTCGAAGATGCTTTGGTTCTCGAGGCTGATTTACTCATCTTGGTACGTTTCCTGTGTTGTGGCCGCGATCTGGTATTCTAGGGAGCGATTTGTCATTTGGCTACATTCGTCTCAACTGGCTGTGCTGCGTCCTTGCTCGGCCACCAGATGGCGTCACTGTGGCTGCGTAGAAGGGACAAGAAGCAGAACTGGGAGGTTGCCCATTGCCACACTTGCCATTGGCTGAAGGGCAGTAATGCAATGTTCTTCGTGCAATCAGATTTGGTTTGATGTTCCCAAAGACCAGCCTGGAGAATGAGGGCTTGTCATCTTCCTTCTGGAAGAAAGCTTTGCATAAAGAGATATGCCATGTAAGGTCCACCCATGTTCTCTCTTCGAGATATTTTTGAAAGCTAGAAATAACTAAAAGCATCTTAACTGCCATTCTGATATCTAGATTCTTGATCAGCACGGGTGTCAGGGATTGTTGGACAGAGGCAGGAGACTGGGGTTACAAGGGAAAGATAGATCAGCCATGATTGAATGGCGTGGTGCACCTGATGGGTCAAATTGCCTAATTCTGCTCCTAAAACCTATGAACTTATCATTGTCATTTACCTTATCTTTTAAATGTTGTCCGATAATTTGTACATGACGTTTGACTTGTAACTTTGGGTTAAGGAAATACTTGCCAATGGGTTGTGTTTAGTTCCACACACATGCAAGCCCTGGCCCGCTGCTGCCACAGAGCCCCTGGAGCCTGCGGGAGATGTTTCATCCCGATAGATATCTGGGTGGGGAGAGGCTGCGAAGGCTTGGTGTTTGTGCAGTTTTTTGCTTTGCTGGGAACAATCTCACTGCGAATGCCAGGAGAATGGGACTGCTGGCAGGAAACTCGACTTTTTTCTTGCACGACAGGGAGAGATCGAGTCTCGGCAGGCCCTCCGTTTTCCGTTTGGGTGGTGAGCGACAGCTGGCTTCCTCAGAGGAACCCGAGGCCACGTGCGACGTATGAAAGTGACTTTCATATTCAGGGACTTTGCAAATCAGTTTTGTCACTTTTGGCTCACCCCACACTCCCTTTGCCTGACGGGACTTGCTTGCAGTTTGATGCTGTTCCAGCTGCCCATGGAAGTCTCCATATAAGGTGTCTTTTTTATTGTTGCTGCTGCATTGAAGGACACTCGAGGGCATGGTGTGGCAGCTACCTGGCGTGGCAACATCATTGCTGCCCAATCTTCTGTTTGCTGCCAACATTTCCAGTGCAAATGTCTACCAGCAGATGATCAAGAGATATGTCTTTGTTTCTTGAGTACAAATTGTTCCTTTCAAAATCTGATAACTTGGAACAGCTTTCTGGGAGTGCCATATTTGTGTTCTACCTTTTAACCTCCCCCCCCCCCCCCCCCCCCCCCCCCGAATAACTCGTGCAACTCGAAAATGTTCTAACATTTTAACTTATGCCTGTGCTATGATTTTATTTCTCGATATTGAACTGCAAAAAACGTACAATAATTTTAAGCTGCATTGTGTTTAACCTTTGTTTCCCTTCTAAATCTTATGCATTTCACCAGAAGCCTATGCCCTTTGGCTTTCGATGTCTTAAATACAGGAACATTTTTTTTTTACTACTGATGGCAGAATTTTCTACTATTGAGAAAGGAAGAGAAATAATAATGTCGTGGAGAAGTGTTGACGATGGGACTGACTTGTTCTAGAGCCTGATCTGGCATAGCCATCAAATCCAAAACTGTTTTCTACTGCATTTAATCTAAGTTGCTTTAATTCTGAGCTATGCAAAGTTGAAACCTGACTTCTGTTATCAGATGGTAGACATAAATGCTGGAGGAACTCTGCGGGTGAGGCAGCATTTATGGAGCGAAGGAAATAGGGCAACATTTCGGGCCGAAACCCTTCTTCAGGCCCGAAACGTTGCCTATTTCCTTCGCTGCATAGATGCTGCCTCACCCACTGAGTTTCTCCAGCATTTTTGTCTACCTTCTATTTTCCAGCATCTGCAGTTCCTTCTTAAACATTCTTTTATCAGATTGCTGCTGTGTATAATTTGATAACTGGTTACATTGAGCAGATGCCAGAGAAGAACAAAGCCACTGATCTATTTCAGATATTTGTTTAAATGACTGTACATTAGCATGATTTAAATGCACTGGCCCACCAGACTGAAAGTATTTGTGTACCAGCCTTGCCCAGTGGCAACATTCTTGCCTCCAAGTTGAGAAACGTTTTGGATTCAAGTCACGCTCCAAATACGTGAGCACAAATAACTGAGCTGGGCTTTCCAGGACAGCTCTGAGGCAGTGCTGTCGTTTTGGCAGAGCGGATGAGACTCTGAACCAAAGCCCTGTCTGTTCTCGGGTGCACATCAAAGATCCCCTAGCGCACGAAAAGTAATCCTGGCTTCGGGACGGTGCGTATCCTAGGTTCCCTTAACACTTGGGACTTGGGGTTTTATTTGTGGCCTATCTTTAACTATTATACTTTGTCACTACCACTCCGTTCTCTAACCATGATTATATTTGTTTGGAATTATAGTAGGAATCCTAAAGCAGTCCAATGATAATGTACGTCCGAAGACAAAGTGGTATTTATTGGTGGGGCTAAATAAGGGGCTTGGTGACTAGCAAAGTCACAAGGCCTGGGGTCTCCGAGAACATCCTTTGACTGGCACCAGTGATTTTACCAAGGTACTTGGGTAAGTGAAAGATGCACTCCGGCATCATTCCATATAGATATAGTGTGCGATAGATAGCCAAAAGTAAAATGGTGGCTGACTAACCAGGCTTCCAATTAAACGTCACATTATCTGATTTCATAATGATTAATCAAGTTATTAAATCAATTGATTAAACTTGCACCAGAAGTCTCAAACAATCCAAAACCAAGTTTGAGATGGAAAGCGAGCAGTGGAGGCCTTCCCTGAGGATCGTGTGAAGCAGCACTGTTGATACGCCAGTTCAGGTTTCAAGTACATTGGAGCCACAAGGCAACTCGTGGTGGGTGATTCTGAATCCTTGTACGTTGCAGTATTTTTAAATATATATATATATTTTATTAAAACCATGGAAGTTGTTAAATTGGCATAAAGAAAACCATTTGGAACGTTTTTAGTGAAAGCTTGGTGAGCATGATTCACCCCAAGCATTGGCAGGAGGCAGATATGTTGCACATGTATCTGAGCATCTGCCTACGATCTGAAGGACCTTGGAGCATTTTGCGATGGAAAACTCTGCAATGTAAATGTTGCATGTTGGCTGGCTGAAGGATCTTGCTGTGCTGGCATTCTGTGCAGCTCCCTCGTCCTGATCGCTGCTTCAGTGCAGCAGTGCCAGACAGTTTTAGAAACATTGAAAATAGGTGCAGGAGTAGGCCATTCGGCCCTTCGAGTCAGCACCGCCATTTAATATGATCATCCAAAATCAATATCCCGTTCCTGCTTTCTCCCCATATCGCTTGATTCAGTTAGCCCTAGGAGCTGTATCTAACTCGCTCTTGAATACATCCAGAGAATTCCACAGATTCACAACTCTGGGCGAAAAAGTTTTTCCTCATCTCAATCCTAACTGCCTACTCCCTACCCCACATCAGTCTAAAGAAGGGTCTCTACCTGAAGTCACCTATTCCTTCGTTCCTCATCTGTTGAGTTTCTCCAGCATTTTTGTCTACCCCTTATTCTTAAACTGTGACCCCTGGTTCTGGACTCTCCCAACATGGGGAACATTTTTCTTGCATCTAGCCTGTCCAATCCCTTGAATTTTATTTTTCTGTACGATCCCCTCTCATCATTCTAAATTCCAGTGAATATAAGCCCAGTCGATTCATTCTTTCATCATATGTCAGTCCCACCATCCCGGGAATTACCCTGGTGAACCTACGCTGCACTCCCTCAATAGCGAGAATGTCCTTCTTCCAATTAGGAAACCAAAACTGCACACAATACTCTAGGTGTGGTCTCATCAGGGCCCTGTACAACTACAGTAGGACCTCCTTGCTCCTATACTCAAACCTTCTCGCTATGAAGGCCAACATGCCATTCGCTTTCTTCACCATCTGCTATGCCTGCATGCTGATTGAGGTCTCTGAAGAGGTGTTAAACAAAGCTTTGTGTACTGTTTTAGTTTTAGAGATACAGCAAGGAAACAGGCCATTCGGCCCACAGAGTCTGCGCCATCCCGTAGACCAGCACTACCCTACACATGATGGACAATTTCCAATCTTTAGCGAAGCCAATTAACCTACAAACCTACATGTCTTTGGAGTGTGGGAGAAATCCGGAGCACCCGGGGAAAACCCACGCGGTCACAGGGAGAAGGTGCAAACTCCGTACAGACAGCACCCATAGTCTGGATTGTACCCGGGTCTCTGGCACTGTAGTGCAGAGACTCTACCACTGCGCCAGCCAGCTTACCGCCTTGGATCATGCTGTTGCTTTGAAGAGAAAGAGTTCTGGATCATGAATTAATTAATTCATTGGCTGCTGCAATGGTTAAAATGAATTTAATGTTAGTTCCCATTTGTAGGAACGTGCTGCATGCAAACATTGCCCGTCATGACAACATTGCTCCAGAGGCTGCACTTTAAACACTTTGTGTAGGAAGGGACGGCAGATGCTGGTTTAAACTGGAGATAGACACAAAGCTGGAATAACACAGCGGGACAGGCAGCATCTCTGGAGAGTGTCTTATCTAACTTTAAATATTTGTTATCTATGAAATGTACGGCAGTGAGTGACCTAAGCTGCAAATTTGTCAAAAACGAAGAACTTCAGATGCAGTCTACAATCAGTCTGAAGAACTGTCCCGATCTATCCTAGTTCTCCAAAGATGCTGCTTGACCCACTGAGTTATTCCACTACTTTGCGTCCAAGCTGCAAATTTGTTCTTTCAAACAGTAATAGGTGAAAGGAGCCGTTATTAGTGCAATGTAGTGGTCATACAACATATTTTCTGTCAAGCCACTAGCTTCTTCTTGTCAAATACTCACAAGGATATTACCGAAATCTTCAGCTGATACACAAAGGGTGGTGAGTGTATGGAACGAGCTGCCAGAGGAGGTCGTTTAGTTGGTACTGTAATCTTTGAAATAATTTGGACAGGTACATGGCTAGGAAAGGTTTGGAAGGATGCGAGCCAAATGTGGGCAGATGGGACTAGTGGAGATGGGGCACCTTGGCCAGAATAGGCAAGTTATGAGGGCCTGTTTCTGTGCAGGAATGATTGACTGTGGGGCAATGAAGAGGTGCAAGTCATCACAATCGTGTTCCCCAGATGAGCCGTGGGTGGTTGAAAATGCAGCCAAATGGAGTCTCAGCATGTCCCATGTGTTCTCGTAGGTCTGCTTCAGATTACGGGAAACAAAACAATCTCAAGATGCAGGTTATTAAATAGCACAACATGAACATGGGGGCTTTTTCCTGCTAAAGGGATTGACTGAGCTATCTCTCCGTTCCATTCTCCCACTCCAACCTCTCCCCATTATCTGCTCCGTCACAGAGACCCGTGACTCGTTTAATGGCTAACATCAATCATTTCTAGTCTGTCCATTTCTACAATCGCCTCTGTATCCGTGCCCTCGAGTGTGGATCTCTGCTGTTCCATATAATCACCAATATCATGCCTTGTATTTAAAAGACATTCCATGAAGAGCTGGTGACATCCTTTTCATCCGTGGCTCCTTGCCCATGAATAGCACCACTGTTTCAAAGCGCTGCTCCTCGCCTGATGTTTGTTTAGTTCCTTATCACGTGTACTGAGGTAGAGTGAAAAGCGTTTGTAGCCAGCCAACCAGTCGACGGAAAGACAATACATGATTACAATCGCGCAATCCACAGTGTACCGATACACGATACTGGGAATTGCCCAACTGCACGACCATCTGACCACGTGTATCCACCACTCTTTATCCCCTCAATGCCGTTGCCCTCGAAGTCAAAATGGCCAAGTGAGGAATCGTTAAAATGCGAGTAGGCTGCCAGAGGCAAGGAGTAAAGGGAAGTTTTAAATTTTGTATTCGCTCCACATTTTGTTGTTCTTTTCAAAACCAGAAATCCTTGACCCAATATCACCCAACGCTTGGGCAGTCTTTCAGATTTAAGGATGACTTGCGTCCAGTCCAGTTTTGCGGGTCTGTGGTGGCAGATCAACAGTGGTGACCACTGGCCACAGAATCATCTATCGATCAGCGGTGGTGGCCACTTGGGTTTTTTTTCCCTGAGGAAGGCAAGTGTAAAACAAGAGGGCATTGTTTTTGGCTGAGAGGGTAAAGATTTAAAATGGATCTGAGGGACAACTTTTGCACACACAGGTGGGTATGTGGAACAGGCTGCCAGAAGAAGTGACGGAGGTGGTTATATAATTAGGACATTCAAAAGTCACTTTGGACAGGTACATGGATAGGATAGGTTTGGATGGATATGGGCCAGCTGCTGGTAAGTGGGGCTAGCTCAGTTAGGCAACTTGGTGGGCATGGGTGATTTGGGCCAGAGCTGCTGTTTCTATGCAGCATGGTTCTAGGGCAGGAGATAGCTGATGGGAATATATGTGTGTGTTGTCTGTCAGTCCCCTTCCACTGCTTGAGCACAGCTTCTGTGTGCTACCGATGCTTAGTTCAGAGATACAGCACGGAAACAGGCCCTTCGGCCCACCGAGTCCCCACCGACCAGTTATACCCGCACATTAACATGATCCCACACACACACACACCAGGGACAATTTACACTAGTACCAAGCCAGTTAACCCAGAAACCTGTACGTCTTTGGAGTGTGGAAGGAAACCGACGATCTCGGAGAAAACCCATGACGTTTTGCGGTGAGAACGTACAAACTCTGTACAGACAGCCCATCAAGTCTACTCCGCCATTCAATCATGGCTGATCTCTGCCTCCAAATCCCATTTTCTCGTCTTCTCCCCATAACCCGTGACACCCGTTCTAATCAAGAATTTGTCTATCTCTGCCTTAAAAACATCCACTGACTTGGCCTCCACAGCTCTCTGTGGGATCAAACCCAGGTCTGGGGCTGCAAGCGCTGTAAGGCAGCAACTCTACCGCTGTGCCACCGATGCATAGTCTACAGATTCTCAATGCCTCCCCAAATGCTGCCCCCCCCCCCTCTTTGAACTGGCATGAGCCAGAGGTTCCCAAGAGGCAGTGGCGATGTGCCCCCTGAAAGAAGCTTTTAGCACATCCTCGAATCTGTTCCACTGTGCTTAGTAACCTTCTCCCACAAACAGAGTTGAAAATGAAGTGATGGCACGCCACAGACAAACAATGAATCCTTTCTATTCTCCAGTGTGTGTGTTGCAGGCAGCGTAGCCTATCATAATGAATCACAGCCTCGCTGATGTCTGGGGAATGCAAATGTTCTAATTAAAGCCTTTTTTTAATATCTACTATTGAGAAATGTGTTAGCTGCTTGCGTGTGTTCATGCAATGTGCGTTTTTCACCCGTATTTTAAAACTGTTCCAAAAGTAGTGATGCCTTTAGTTCTGAACTCCGTTTGGTGGTGACACAGTGGTAGAGTTGCTGCCTTACAGCACCAGAGACCCTGGTTCGATCCTGACTACGGTTCTTGTCTGTACTGAGTTTTTATGTTCTCCCCGTGACCTGCGTGGATTTTCTCTGGGATCTCCGGTTTCCTCCCACACTCCAGAGATGTACAGGTTTGCAGGCTAATTGGCTTGGAAAAATTGTAAATTGTCCCAAGTGTGTGTCGAATAGCATTATAGCCCTGTCCCACGGTACGAGTTCATTCCAGGGGCTCTCCTGAGTTTTAAAAAAAAATCAAGCTCATGGTAAGCAGGGAGAATGAACGTAGCGGGTACGTCGGAGCTCGGGGACGTCTCTTAGCGGCTCGTAACACTTAACGGCAGGTACTCGGGAAGACTCGTGAAGATTTTTAAACATGTTGAAAAATGTCCACGAGAGCCCTGAGTACCGACGAGTGGTTATTACCGTAAATCTCCCATTTCGAATCGGGGCAAACTCGGGAGAGCTCTTGGAATGAACTCGTACCGTGGGACGGGGCTATAAGTCTACGGGGATTGCTGATCGGCGCAAACTCAAGGGCCTTCTTCCACGCTGTATCTCTGAAGTTAACTAAACTAAAGAGGTGCAGAATCCTGAGTTGCAATGCTCTCGAGAGCAGACCACAGTCCTGATGTGGGCAGCTCCCATCCTCCCTTATTCAAAGGTGCTTTAAAAAGTATTGCTGGCATGTATCGTGGGCACGTCTCTGCAATGCTGCAGCAAGTTCCAAGAATAGATCATTGACTTTATCCGCTCACATGATCACTGCTGAGGCGAAGCAGGAGGTGTTCACATTTTTTATTAAACGGCACAAAGTGCTGGAGTAACTCGACCAGTCAGGCAGCAGCATTGGAGAACACGGATAGGTGATTTCGGTTCGGGATGCTTCCATGTTCTCCAGAGATGCTGCCTGACCCAAGATTTCAAGTTCTAGGAGTAGAAATGGGTCATTTGGCCCATCGAGTCTACTCTGCCATTCAATCATGGCTGATCTCTGCCTCCTAATCTCATTTTCCTGCCCTATCCCCATAACCCTTGACACCCGGTAAGTTGCTCAAGCATTTAGAGTCATTGTTTTGTAAAGCAGCATCAGTTCCTTGTGCCTCGGTGTTCCCTGTGCTAGTGGTTGTTGGGTGACAGTCATATCCGGCCCACCTCATGCGCCTCATTTATCCAAGCCCATCAGCAATGCAAGACCACCCTCGCTTCCTTTACGTTGAAGATAGCTCTCACTTAAATCCATCAACGCTACACTCCATCTCAAATGCTCCCATTGCCAGTGACATGAACATGTTTACATTGCAGAAGATTCTGTTGCTTATTAGTGCTTATTGTATCTGCAACCCCCCCCCCCCCCCACCCCCACTACCTCCTTTTACTGTGACAAGATCTCTCCGCTCGCTCTTCTTTTCTAAAGAACTTAACTCGTTAACAGTCTTTTCTGAGAAGTTCTGATTCCGTGATGATTGGTTAATCCTCTCGTCCCTTCCCCAGAACAGATCAGACTTTGGTCGCAGGTAACAGGTGCAGCCACAGTACTTATGTTCATGAGGAACTGAAGTCAGAACCCTGGGTTCAGATACAACTGCCACTTTGGTGCAAGGTCAGTGTTCTCTGGCTGTCGGGTCGAGTCACTTGAGCGCTTGTCGTGTTGAATGAACTGCGTTTTTGACGACTCTTTAGAGAGCAGTTCAATGGCCCAGCGGTAGAGTTGCTGCCTCACAGCGCCAGAGACCCGGGTTAGATCCTAAACTCGGGTGCTATCTGTACGGAGTTTGTATTTTGTCCCTGTGACCCGCGATGGCTTTCCCCGGGTGCTCCGGCTTCCCCCCCCCCCCCCCCCACTCCAAAGACGTGCAGGTTTTGTAGATTAATTTACTTCTGCAAATTGTAAAATTTGTCCCTACCGTGTGGGACAGTGCTTGTGTTACGAGGTGATTGTTGGTCAAAGGGCCTGTTTCCACGCTGTATCTCGAAAGTCAAGTCTGAAGTCAAGAGATTTTTTTTCCACATTCACAGGATGTGGGCTTGGCCAAGCATGTGTTGCTCATCCTTAAATAACTTTGAGACGGCAGTGGTCAGCCGACACCTTGCAAGTATCACTGCGGACAACGTGGTGAAGCTGCTCACACCGGGCTGTTGGGTGGGGAGTTCCTGAATCGATATGAAGCAATGCTAATATCTTTTCAGACTGCAGTGGTGTGTGACTTGCAGGACAAATTGCAAGCAGTGGCAATCCCGTGTCCCTGCAGTCTTCGTCTTTCCAGGTGGTTTCAGCTAACGGTCTGGATTGAGCTGTGAAAAGGTGAGTGGGACAAATTTTAAAGGGGATGTGCCGGGGCAATTTTTATGGGGTGCCTGGAAGGTGCAGCCAGGGGTGGTACTGGAGGCAGATACGATAGTGGCATTTTGGATAGGTATCTTGGATATGTGGGGAAGGGAGGGATGTGGATCAAATGCAGGCAGATTGAGATTAGTTTATCCTTCTTTGGTTTAGGAGGTGCAGGCTCTTCGGCCCATCAAGTCCGTACCGACCAGCGATCCCCACACACTAGCACTATCCTCCACACGCTAGGGACAATTACATTTATGCCAAGCAATACAAACCTGTACATCTTTGGAGTGTGGGACGAAACCGATCTCAGAAAACACCTATGCAGATCACGGGGAGAATGTACAAACTCCGTACAGACAGCGCCCATAGTCAGGATCGAACCCGGGTCTCTGGCGCTGTAAGCCAGTAGCTCTATATCGCTACGCCACCGTGTTGCCTGCTTATAAACAATTATATTTTATAATATGGCACAAAGATATGGTACTTTGCAGCGGGTCTGGCACAGACGTCGTGGGCCAAAGGGCTTGTTCCTATTCTGTACTGTTCGATGCTCTTGTAAAGGTGTTTTACATGTACTTGTACATGGACTCGTTAACTAAACCCTCAGACAAAAGTGGTGAATAATTGCGTGCTGAGCTTCATTGTTTTCCATTGTCGCTCTCCTCCCCCTTACAGATTCCTACTTGCGTTTTAGTAGACTGCATTCGGAAGCTATCAAAAACTGGTGGCACATTAAATTTGCAGGCTAGTAACCCGAAACCCTTTGGTTCCAATCCAAAGACCCATGTACAAATCTCACATGGTAGCTGTTAATGCTCTGGAATTAAAATGAAAGCTATTAATGAGAAATGCTGATCACAGAGCTGGTGGATTGTTAGAGAAATCCACCTGGTTCGTTGATGTCATTTGGGGTGAAAATTTGTGATCTTTACCCTTATTACAAGCTCATCAGGAAGTCTGGCTCCGTCCTGAGGGCAGAGTTGGATTCACGGGAGGTGGTCTTGGAAGGGAGGATGATCCTCAAACTGCGGAGAGCATCTTGGTCCTTACTGTTCACCCCCTCCATGACACACTGGTTAACCTGAGGAGCACCTTCAGCAACAGACTGGTCCCACCAAGATGTGGCACAGAACGCCACAGGAGATCCTTCTTCCCTGTGGCTATCAAACTGTACAACTCCTCCCCTTCGATCATGGGGTAGACTGACTCCCCCAACCCCCCCACCCCCCAAATCTTTGCACATCCCCAATCCTTAATTTCATGTATTTTGTGTTTTATGACCATTGGCAGATCAATTCCTCTCCTGGGATAAATAAAGTTCTATCATATCGCATTTGGTCTGGTCTACAACTGATGGTCATAGACTGAGTCTGAGGAGCTGAGTCTCGACTGATGATAATGGTTTGACTCCAGATCTATTCATGTAGTTCCCTTCACACTTGGAGTATTGTTTTGGTTTGGTCGCCCTACAGGAAGGATGGCATTAAGCCGGAAACAGTGCAGAAGAGATGAATGAGGATGTTGCCAGGACTCTTTAGGCCTGAGCAGCAGGGATAGGGTGGACAGGCTATGACTTTATTCCTTGGAGCAGAGTAGACTGAGGAGTGGTCTTACAGAGGTGTGTGACATCATGAGGGCAATAGTTTGAATGCAGAGTCTTTCACCCAGGGTAAGGGAAATCCAGAGGACATACGTTCAAGGTGAGAGTGGAAAGATTTAATAGGAACCCGAGGGACAACATGTTGTGGTGGGATATGGAGTGAGCTGCCAGCCAAAGTGGTTGAGATCACTATGGCAACATTTAAAGACCCAAGGAGGGGAAAGGTTTTGCGGGATACCGGTCAAATAGGGGCAAATGGAACTAGTGTTCGGCAGATGGCACAATGGGCTAAGTGTTCGGCTGGCAACCGGAAGGTAGCCGGTTCGAATCCCGCTTGGAGTGCATACTGTCGTTGTGTCCTTGGGCAAGACACTTCACCCACCTTTGCCTGTGTGTGAATGTGTGTGAGTGATTGGTGGTGGTCGGAGGGGCCGTAGGCGCAGATTGGCAGCCACGCTTCCATCAGTCTGCCCCAGGGCAGCTGTGGCTACAGAAGTAGCTTACCACCACCGAGTGTGACTGAGGAGTGAATGAATAATGCGATGTAAAAGCGCCTTGAGTATTAGAAAGGCGCTATATAAATCCCATCCATTATTATTATTATTAGTGTGGAAGGGCATCTTGGTCGCCATGGACAAGTTGGGTCAAAGGGCCTAATTCTGTGCTGAATGATTGTGACTCTTTGAAATCACCTTGCAAACCACTCAAGGCTCATTATTGTGTTCAAAAGGGAACTGCAGATGCTGGAATATCGAAGGTACACAAAATTGCTGGAGGAACTCAGCGGGTGCAGCAGCATCTATGGAGCTGCCAGTCTGAAGAAGGGTTTCGGCCCGAAATGTCGCCTATTTCCTTCGCTCCATAGATGCTGCTGCACCCGCTGAGTTCCTCCAGCAATTTTGTGTACCTTTTTTTTTTTTTTTTTTGAAAATATTTTTTTATTGGAGATAGGTACATAACCAAATTACATCATTACAGTCTTACATTTTTAAATTGATAATATTGTCAATTATTATTACATTGTCTCCAATACTTTTTGCCTTTTTTTTTTTTTTAAACTAGATAGAACTAAAGAGATAGATGAAGTAAAGAAAGAAAAGAAAGAGAAGAAAAACAAAAAAAAAAAAGGAAAAAAGGTAGTTAAAGAAGAATGGAAAAATTTATTAAAATAAAAAAGACTTCATTCGAGATATATTCGTACATTTCAGAGTATAGTATTTCATCCATTCTTTAGCCCGCGTGCTAGTCAGGTTCCTGTGCTGAACCATTCTGACCCTTTAAGTAATCAATAAAAGGAGACCATGTTCCAACGAATAATTCCTGTTTGTCCAACAGGGAAAATCTGATTCTTTCCACGTTTAAGGTCTCCGTCATTTCTATAATCCACATTTTGATTGTGGGGGCCGTAGGGCCTTTCCAAAATTTTAGAATTAATTTTTTTCCTGTTATTAAACTATAATCAATAAAGTTTCTTTGTGTTGTTCTAAGTGTTTGATTTAATTCTAATATTCCGAGTATTATTAATTTTGGATCTGGGTCCAATTGTGTGCTGGTTACTTTAGATATTATACTAAAAATATTTACCCAGAATTTTTTAATTTTTATACAGTTTGCAAACATATGAGATAATGTAGCTTCTAAATGTTGACATTTATCACATGTAGGTGAGATATGTTGAAAAATTTTATGTAGTTTTGTTTTTGAATAATGTAACCTATGTATTACTTTAAATTGTATTAGAGAATGTCTGGCGTTTAGTGAACACTGATGTATGTGTTGCAAACTTTCTTCCCAAGTATCTTTCGTTATTACTTGATTTAATTATTTTTCCCATGTTTGTCTGTGTAAGTCCGTCGAGGGAATGTCACTGTCTAATAAGATATTGTATATATAAGATATTAATTTTTCTGTATTAGGATGTTTGTTCCAACATTCATCAAGAATTTCTGAATTTCTAATTCGAAAATTTTGGGAGTTCGATTTTACATAATCTCTAAGTTGAAGATATCTGAAATAATCATTTCCTCGAAGTCCATATTTTGTGTACCTTAAGGCTCATTATTGTTGGGCAGTGGATGCTGGACTTGCAAGTGACACCCAGAAGTTTTAAAACAGAGAAAGTTTAATATAAAATAAAGCTCTATCGAACTATTGTAGTAGAAACTGCTTACTGAAGTAGGGACATGGACCACTTGGCTGGTGATCGAGGATGTCATAAGTGATAGGAGTAGAATTAGGTTATTTGTCCCATCAAGTCTACTCTGCCATTCAATCATGGCTGATCTATCTCTCCCTCCTATCCCCATTCTCCTGCCTTCTCCCCATAACCTCAGACAACTGTGCCAATCAAGAATCTTATCTATCTCTGCCTTAAAAATATCCACTGACTTGGCCTCCACAGCTTTTTGTGGCAAAGAATTCCACAGATTCACTACCGTCTGACTAAAGAAATTCCTCCTCATCTCCTTCCTAAAAGAACATCCTTTAATTCTGAGGCTATGACCTCTAGTCCTAGACTCTCCCACTAGTGGAAACATCCTCTCCACATCCACTTGGTGTATTGGTTTGGTTTGGTCATCCTACTATTCTGTTGTGCTGCAGCAAGTAAGAATGTCATTGTCCCATCCTGGACTCTTGACATTCTATCCAAGCCCTTCACTATTCTGTATGTTTCAGAGGTTCCCCCCCCCCCCCTCAATCTTCTAAACTCCAGCGAGTACAGGCCCAGTTCCAACAAACATTCATCATAGGTTAACCTACTCATTCCTGGGATCATTTCTTGTAGATCTCTTCTGGACCCTCTCCAAAGCCAGCACGCGTCGTTCCTCAGATATGGTGTCCAAAATTGCTCACAATATTCCAAATGCGGCCTTGCTTATTTTATAGAACCTCAGCATGACAACCCTGTTTTTGTATGCAAGCCCTCTTGAAATAAATGCTGGTATTGAGTTTTCTGTCAAGATAGCATATCTATCATTCTGCTTGCATTGTGTAGCCGTGTGCTCCGAGAGAAAAATCACCGGCACAGGAGAGCTTGTGCTAACTTTGGAGCCTTTATACCATAATTACTGTGAATCAAAAGCTAGTGGAGTCAAGGATCCATTACCGAAAGTGATATAGTCTTGGGTTGGTGCTACAGTAGGTGCTAACTTTGAGATATTGGCGTAATGGTTGACGAGTCAGAGTAGATTACGTGTTAACAATACATAACTGAGGATGAGAAGTTGGTAGTTGGAATTTGGAAAAGTATTTACTGCACAGAACTCCGCCTTACTTTGCAATGGATCTGAATTACCCATGAAGAATATTCACTGCTTGGTGATGTAAAACCGTCTAAAAGCGAAACCGTAACCTCGTAAATCACGTAACATTACTTGACAACCTGACAGATCGCAATGTAGGCTCTGTCTTAATTTACTGTCTGTTTCTTGTCATGCAATGGGTTTAATAATTGAGTCTGATGCTCTTTGTATCATTCGGTTGAGTCCTTGCACAGTATGGGTATTAAAGGCTTTGCTGAGCAGAATGGGTTTTCTCGGTCCTTGCCAGACTCGCTGCTACAGCCACGTGCCTTTTCTCGGTGCTTGCCTGCGATCTCTCTACTTCATCGTCTATATCTCTCGTTTCCCTTATCCTTAACCAGTCTGAAGAACGGGCTTGACGCGAAACGTCACCCATTCCTTCTCTCCAGAGACGCTGCCTGTCCTGGCTGAGTTACTCCAGCTTTTTGTGGCCATGTAGACAATGCTGTCTTGGGTGAAGAGAGAGTGACCTGTGACTATCAACATTTTTAATTAGGTCTGTGACTTCATACCAACCCTTCCTCCCTCGCCTCATCCCCCAATCTTTCTCAAGTCTCTGCCCCGTGTCCCTGCATTAGCATCTTTTACCCAGTGCAACTGCTACTGAGGTTCTGGATGAGGCCCAAGACTTATTGTGCATAATATCATTTAATTTGAGTCGGCTGGAGAGAGGATTAAGTAAATTGGGTCATTTGTATTTTCTAAGCTTGTTCCTTTATTTTTGTTCGAGCTGGCTTTTAACTCCAAGATACATGGGAATTTATCTAGGCCGAAGCCTCTAATACAGGTCAATGATAAACCGGCAGACGTAGAACATGGAGTGCATTCTGCCCGATAAGGGACAGGTTACGTGAGAGCATAAGTGGCGACAGGATGCCTAAATGCTCTAATTGTACCAACCAGAAAACATAGGCTTATTAAACATGGAACTTGGTAACTGTTCTCACTGCCCATTGAGGTTTCCAGTTAGAAGAAACCTTCATGTTTAAGAAGGAACTGCAGATGCTGGAAAATCGAAGGTACACAAAAATGCTGGAGAAACTCAGCGGGTGCAGCAGCATCTATGGAGCGAAGGAAATAGGCAACGTTTCGAGCCAAAACCCTTCTTCAGTCCGGGGAAGGGTTTCGGCCCAAAACGTTGCCTATTTCCTTCGCTCCATCGATGCTGCTGCACCTGCTGGGTTCCTCCAGCATTTTTGTCTACCTTAGAAGAAGCCTTACTTGTTCAATGAGAGCAAAATGTGAACAATGGACACAAAAAGCTGGAGTAACTCAGCGGGACAGGCAGCATCTCTGGAGAGAAGGAATGGGTGGCGTTTTGGGTCGAGTCCCATCTTCAGTCAGACAAAATGTGAAGATTGCTGCATCACCAGATTCATTTGGTAACTTTGACTGAGAGATTGATAAACACTGTCTACAGCACTACTGGGCTTATCTGGGTAGTTCATCATCAGTGATCAGGGTGGTTGTGAATATAGACACCAAACAGGCAATATTGATAAGAACATAAGATGTGGAAGCAGGAGTAGGATGTTTGACCTGTCGGGCGTGTCCTGACATTCCATAAGATAGTGGCTGATCTTTTACCTCACCAACTCCTGCTCTAATAAGGTAACGGGCACAGAGTGGCCAGCAGGACAGCTTTGTGGTGACCTTGGGATGCATTGAGCTGCGGCACTGGATTACAAAGGTAAGGATTCTGTTCGGACAGACCATTAGGCATCTGAGAGTGGGAGATTGGGGGGGGGGGGGTAGTCGCAACAGAGGACTGGGCTGGAGTTAGACACAGGAGGGAAGGCTGCTCATGGGGAGATTACCGTGGGGGGAGGGGATGTGCGGGGCGGTGTCGGAATGCGGGATGGTTGCGGGGTAGAGGGGTCTGAAAAAGGGTCCTGACCCAAAACACCTCTCCATTTCCCTCCACAAATGCTGCCTGACCCGCTGAGTTACGCCAACGGTTTGTGTTTATCATGTAAATCGATCTGGTTAACAGCCGCACTCCCTCTCCTTGGACTGGTGAACTAGACCCGGCAACATTATTGCAGGTGTGATCTAACTCGGACCTTGTATAATGGCAGCCAGGTAGCTCTCCTCTTGAACACAAATAATCACATTGATTGACTTTTTAGGAAGAGATGAGAAGAAATGTCTTAATCTAGAAGGTTGCGAGTCTTTGGAACTTTCTACATTTAAGAGAGAGTTAGATAGAGCTCTAGGGGCTAGTCGAGTCAAGGGATATGGGGAGAAGGCAGGCACGGGTTATTGATTGGGGACAATCAGCCATGATCACAATGAATGGCCGTGCTGGCTTGAAGGGCCGAATGGCCTCCTCCTGCACCTATTTTCTATGTTTCTATAAAAGAGGGCTGTAGAGGCTGTCAGAGTTTATTCTACATATTCTTTAGTAACTTGTCAGTTTCTTTGTTGAACTAAATTAAGGCACATGTTGCAATCAAAAGGTCTAAATCTTTTTATGTGTGGGGGGTGGTGGGGGGGGAAGGGGGAAACTGCTTTTCTAAGTCTCTACCTGGTCGAAGGGGTTGCCTTCCTCCAAGCAGCGTCTTCGACCTGTCCTCGCGGCCTACCAGCGGGTCCTGGAGCGACGTTTCCCTGAGGGGACCTGGCCAGAACATCGGCATTGGCGGTGGCGCAGAACATCGGCTTTGGCGGCGGCGCAGCGCTGGAGCGCTGTCGTGGAGCGGGCGATGCCTTTCCTGGGTCGCCGCGCTGGGACTCCAGTATGCTTGGTACCGCCGAGGAAATCATCGTGGAGCCGCGGTTCTGCGGAGCGGCCAGCTGCGACGTTGAACTTACATCTCGCCGAGATCGCCAGTGTGTGGAGCTCCGTCTGGCGTGGTCTGTTGGCTTGGAAGCCGCAGGCTCCAGTGGGAAGGCGGCCGTTCCTGGCACCCCAAGCCGCTGGGGGTTCTCCCGACGCCGGAGCATCATCACCCGGCGAGAACATCCGGCGCCGTGGCAGCGACTGTGGAGGCCTCAATAGGCCCGACTTTGGGTGGACAAGGGGATGGGGACTGGACTTTGTGCCTTCCCCCACAGTGGGAATCACTGTGGGGGGATGTTTTTATGTTTTGGTGTTGAATTTCTTCATGAATACTGTGTTGTATTTTTATTAGTGTGCTGCAAGGACATCAGAATTTCACCTGAATAAGGGGATTAATAAAGTCTATCAATCAATCAATCAATCAATCCTATAATTAATTCTAGATTTCAGTTTTGATAGATTTTTTGTAGAATTGCTTGCTATACCAGGACGTTATCGTTCAATGATTTGTATGCCAGGTCCCTCTGCACTGCCTTGAATCTTTCATCATTTAAGACATGTCTGACCTTTTCTTTTACTATGCGGTTTGACTCACATATTTCCAAATTATACTTCCTTTCCATGATGCCCTCACCCACTCAATCTGACATTGCAACTAAAACCCGCTGCCTCTTCAGTCTGCTGCTTCCCATCTAGGTGGCCTCTTCCTATTCATCGACAGATTGTAAACCACTTGGGGCACCAGCACCAAACCCGATCGCACCCCACTAACCATTGCCTCCCAGCCATCTTATTGCTCTTCCCTTTTCTGTCCACTCACCAAGCCAGTACATTACCCCTAATACCATGCACTGCAGGGCGTAGGAACTGCAGACGCTGGATCAAGTGCAGATGCTGAATTAAACCGAAGATAGACACAAAGCTGGAGCTTTGTGTGTCTACCACGCACATCCATGAGAGAGAGGACAGTCATACTCATTTCCAGTGACTGCCAAAGATATCGTGTCCTCTATCATGAAGGATGACACGGAAGACTTTGTGGGTTACTTGGCTACTGCAAATTCCCCCTAGTGTGTAGAAAGTGGGTGAGAAAATGGGGTAACAGAACTCGTGTTAAGTTGTTTGATTGTCAGTGTGGGCCTGGTGGGCCAAACAGCTAGTTTCCATGCTCAAGATAGGCACAAAATGCTGGAGTAACTCAGCAGGTCGGGCAGAGCATCTCTGGACAAAAGGAACAGGTGACGTTTCGGGTCGAGACCCTTCTTCAGACTGAGGGTCAGGTGAGTGGCAAACGAGATGTAGACCGTGATGATGAGAGACTTTTTTGCAAATCTTTCATTAATTTGTTCTAAAGGTTTGGAGGGATATGGACAAAGTGCAAGCAGGTGGGACTAGTGTAGCCTGTTGTGGGCAAGTTGGGCCGAAGGGCCTGCTTCCACACTGTATCACTCTATGACTCTATACAGTATATCTCTTCATCACCATCAATATCTCTCCTTTCCCTATCCCTGACTCTCAGTCTGAAGAAGGGTCTCGACCTGAAATGTCACCTATTCCTTTTTGTCCAGAGAAGCTGCCTGACCTCCTGAATTATTTTTTCACATATCTATAGAGTTTTTTGTCTATTATGTTTCTAGCTGGATTGCTCACTTTTTTTCTCCCATTTCCTTATCAATGTCTTGTCCTCTTTTGGAACTGTTTCCATTCCTCAGGGTATTTGCTGTTTTTTGGCAACAGTAGCTTTTTCCTTTGATCTAATACTGTCTTTATCTCTTTGCTAGCCACAGCTGGACCACTTCCTTTTGGGGTTTTGGGCTTCAAAGCAATATATTATACTTGTAAATACTGTATTAATTCGTTTAAGAAGGATTTCAGCCCGAAACGTTGTCTATTTCGTTCGCTCCATAGACACTGAGTTTCTCCAGCACTTTTGTCTACCTTTGATTTTCCAGCACCTGCAGTTCCTTCTTAAACATTTTGTCTATATCATGCCTTAGTGGTTTGCCTTTTCAGATTTAAGACTCATGGTATCATGGTCATACAGTGTAGAAACAGGCCCTTCGGCCCACTTGTCCATGCTGACCAAGATGCCCCATCTATGCCAGTCCCACCTGCCCACGTTTGGCCCATATCCCTCTAAGCCTTTCCTAGCCGCGTGTACCTGTCCAAATGTACTTTTCAAATTCATCAAAATTGTTTTCTCTTTTTTTTTCATATTATGATCAATGTTCCCCAAAGGACCTTAAACGACAAAAATCACCAATTAACCCTTGGTCAGTACAAAATAATAACTTTAAAATGGCGTGTTGGTTCCTTGACGGTGTACTGATCTAGAGAGCCTTTGTTTCTGACACTACTGTAAACTAACTTGGTTTACCCAATCTGTACCTCTCCTATGTCTGTACCCTGTGTAGTACCCTGATTTCATGTGCATCAAGTCCCTCTGTTCCACACTATTCCTTGGTACCAGTTCTGCTTGAAAACCTGTATATCAATTCCCGTTAAAGTTTTCTTCCCTCCGTAGTACCTTGGTTGCACCTAAACTGATTCTAACACTTGACTTTCTGAGCTAAGATTATTTCTCTTCACTGCCCTTAGAGCAACCCCACACCAATATATGTTTCATCTTTCTCTTCTAAATTTACACATCAGAGCATATAATTCCCAAATGTAACCATGCTTGCAACCAAGCCACTATTATAGATATGGATCATACCCATTCATTTATATTTGTGATGCGATATTAAGTTACTTGTTTTGAATGCTGTGTCCATTCAGACATACTCAATTTTGTCTTATTTTTCCCTTCTTTCACTTCAAATCACTGCACTGTTTCTCTACCTTTCCTGACCATCTTGTTATTAAGTGTGTAGGAAGGAACTGCAGACGCTGGTTTAAACCAAAGATAGACACAAAAAGCTGGAGTAACTCAGCGGGACAGGCAGCATCTCTGGAGAGAAGGAATGGGTGACGTTTTGGGTCGTGACCAAGGGAAACGTCACCCATTCCTTCTCTCCGCAGTTGCTACTTGACCCGCTGAGTTACTCCAGCATCTTGTGTCTATCTTCGGCTTAAACCAGCATCTGCAGTTCCTACCTACTGATTCAAACGAACTCTTATCAGTGGCCCAGCTCCTTCTCTTCACTGTCACGAGGGTTCAATTGTCACACAGACTGGAAACGAAACAAGGAGATACTTATTTTGCAGCTGCATAATTAGTCTGTAAACTCAGTAGTTACTCACAGATAACAATAATAAACAAACAAAAAGGTTCAATAAATTTTGAAAAGTCAATATTAGTGCAAGAAGATCGAAGTCCTTAGTTGCGACCAACATAGTTTGTAATTTATTTGGTGTTTCAGAGCCTGGTTTGGACTTTAGGGTGGTGCAGCGTTAGAGGTGCTGCCTTACAGCACCAGAGACCAGGGTTCGATCCTGACTACAGGTGCTTTCTGTGCGGAGTTTGCACGTTCTCCCTGTGACCGCTTGCGTTTCCTTGGGGAGCTCCGGTTTCTTCCCATATCCCAAAGGCGTGCAGGTTTGCAGGTTAATTGGACCATTGTAAAATGCCGCTAGTGTGTAGGGAGTAGAAACATAGAACATAGAAAAATAGGTGCAGGAGTAGGCCATTTGGCCCTTCGAGCCAGCACCGCCATTCAATATGATCATGGCTGATGATCTAAAATCAGGACCCTGTTCCTGCTTTCCCCCCCCCCCCCCATTTCCCTTAATTCCTTTAGCCCGAAGAGCTAACTCGAACTCTCTCTTGAAAACATCCACTGCCTTCTGTGGCAGTGAATTCCACAGATTCACAACTCTCTGGGTAAAGAAGTTTGTCCTCATCTCAGTCGGAAATGGATTACCCCTGATTCTTAAGTGTATGCAAAAGTGGGATAACATGGAACGAGTGTGAACGAGTGAATGATTGTCGGAATGTACTCGGTGGGCCGAAGGGCCTGTTTCCATGCTGTATTTGTACACTGTCCAGATGACATGAGGGGGGAAAGATTTAATAGGAACTTGAGGGGTAAAGTGGCCTGTCCTACTTTCACGACCTAATTCACAACCTTTTTTACTCGTGGACATTTTTCATCATGTTGAAAAAACGCCCCGACCTACTTGATGCCACGAGTACCTACGACTAGCATCACGACTGACCTCGTGACAACCATGCTGCGAGTACGAGTCAAGGGCAAACTCGGCAGAGGTCGTGAATTAGGTCGTGAAAGTGGGACAGGCCCTTTACTGTTTCACACAAAATGTAGTGGGTGTATGGAACGAGCTGCCGGTGGAGGTAACTGAGGCAGCAAGGCAAGGCAAGGCAAGGCAACTTTATTTATATAGCACATTTCATACACGAGGCAGACTCAAAGTGCTTCACATAAAAACATGTCATACAATAAATGAAATAATAAAATGAAATAAAATAGAAGAACTAAAAGAAAAGAAAAGCAAAATTAAAAATGCATTATAAAAAGTGCAAAAGTTAAAAGTGCAATGTAGTTAAGATTTAGCTGAAAGCTAAAGTAAACATAAAAGTTTTCAGTCTTGTTTTAAAAGTGGTCAAAGTTGAGGCAAGTCTTAAATCTTCAGGAAGTTTATTCCAGCTATTTGTTGCATAGTAACTAAATCCTGCTTTCCCATGCAAGTACCGCAACGTTTCAGAAACATTTGGGCAGGTACAAGGATGAACATGTTTAGAGGGATATGGGCCGAAGATAGGGAGGGGGGGGGACGAGTGTAGATGGGACATGTTGGTTTGCATGGGCAAGTTGTGCCAAAGGGCCTGTGTCCACGCTACATGACTCGATGACTCCACCCTAAAAGTGGGGCCTCGTCACTTTCAAGACCTGCGGTGGGTTGCTGGAGAATCTGGGACCTTTTTAAAGCATTCTTGCGAGACGAGACAGCTAGCTGCGTACAGGATAATATACAGAGCTTCATTTGAATGTCCCAAACCAGCAGGGCCTGCAGTTGGCAGGCAACTTTCAGCAGCTGTCTCCCCGACTCAGACTGCGTCTGCATCAGCTGAACACTGCTCAAGCGAAATCTGACAAGCTACATCTGGCATACCTCAAGAGAAACAAAATGCCTTGCATCTTAAATCACAGATTCCTCCCCCCGTCTCCATCATTAGGAGAGCAGCGGCCTTTTGGTTTGCGTTGGCAGGACCTTTCCGACAAGCAATTCCCTTCGGGAAGCGCAAACTCTTTTAGTATTTGGACGGCACTGTCAGCAAGTGAAACTCCAGTCCACCCTCGCCTTACAGTGCCAGAGACCCAGCTTGTCTGCCCGGAGTGTGTACGTTCACCCCGTGACCGCGTGGGTTTTCTCCGAGATCTTCGGTTTCCTCCCACACTCCAAAGACGCTCAGGATTGCAGGTTATGTGTTTATTTTGAATAAAGTAAGTTGTCCCTGGTGCATGTGCGGGGATCGCTGGTCGACACGGACTCGGTGGGCCGAAGGGCCTGTTTCCACGCTGTATCTCTAAACTAAACCAAGTCTGCCTCTTCACACCCAGTGTCTGCACACAGGCACGTTCTGACTCGGGGTCGCTTGGCAGACATCGGGCGCATAAACCACGGCAATTTCAATTTAATCCTCAGCTGTTAGAGGGGACAGTTAAGAAATAAGCTGCCTCAAAGTTGGCAGAGAGAGAGAGCAGAGCAGAACCCTGGCTGCGTCCACCCATTCATCAAGCATCAAGAACGCTGCAGGCTTGTACACTTTAAGCTAGCACCATGTTTCCCAGCATAGCCTGATTCTGGTTGCCTGCATGCCAGAAAGTCTCCTGTGACAGCAGCTGGAGAAATGTTCCAGGTTCTTCCCCCCCCCCCCCCTTCACTCCCATTGGAATTACACTTTCTAACCTCCAAGGCCCATTGCACCGTTTACATCCTAAACTCTAATTCACACTCTGAACCACTGTCACCACTTTCGTGTACTCCATTCTAAAAACGACCTTGTTGACCAAGGATTTTGGGCAGCATCTTTTATATCTTATGTGCAGGGAGGAATTGTGGATGCCGGTTTATAACGAAGATAGATACAATGTGCTGGAGTAAATCAGCGGCTCAGGCAGCCTGTGTTGCTCCAGCACTCTGTGTCTACCTCTAACATCTCCTCCAGTGGCTTCCAATGGAATGGTGATAATGTTTCTGTGAAGCGTAAAGGGCCTGTCCCACTTGGGCCGTCATTTGCATGTCACGCAGATGGCGTGCGAACATCACAAAATCCTGGGGCGCCGTGCGCGGCCGCACGTCGCTGCCTATATCATCATGTACCATGTGCGTATAATGCGTACCATGCGCGCATCACATGCGTGTCACGATGCGCGTGTCGTGCATCGTGACGCATAATAATAATAATAATGGATGGGATTTATATAGCGCCTTTCTAATACTCAAGGCGCTTTACATCGCATTATTCACTCACTCCTCAGTCACACTCAGTGGTGGTAAGCTACTTCTGCCCTGGGGCAGACTGACGGAAGCGTGGCTGCCAATCTGCGCCTACGGCCCCTCCGACCACCACCAATCACTCACACACATTCACACACATTCACACACAGGCAAAGGTGGGTGAAGTGTCTTGCCCAAGGACACAACGACAGTATGCACTCCAAGCGGGATTCGAACCGGCTACATTCCGGTTGCCAGCCGAACACTTAGCCCATTGTGCCATCTGTCGTCCCATAAATGATGTCGCGTAAATTACGTGCAAATGACGGCCAAGTGGGACAGGCCCTTAACTCTGCAGTAAATCTACCTCCGAACGCAAGTTGGTTGTCCAGTTGTTGTGCGTGTCCCATGCCAAATGTATTGATTTTATAATTTGAAGGCCTCCAGCATCGTGAGACATGCACAAACTGAATGCGTTGAAGATTACCTAGTTTGCCCTCATTCCGCTTAAAGGGATGAGTGTAGAATGGAAAATAAAGAGAAGGCCATCCATTTACTGGGGAACATCATGCGCCAGAATGTGCATGCTTTTCACAGCTCGAGATAAACTTGCCTGCTCCAAGAATGATCAAGCTGAAACAGTTTGATAGAGTTAGATATAGCTCTAGGGGCTAGTGGAATCAAGGGATATGGGGAGAAGGCAGGCACGGGTTATTGATTAGGGACGATCAGCCATGATCACAATGAATGGGGGTGCTGGCTCGAAGGGCCGAATGGCCTCTTCCTGCACCTATTTTCTATGTTTCTTAGTTCTGGCTGAAGATGTATAACAGTTCTGGCTGAGTTGGGCCAACACAAGACTGTACAAACTTCTAATATATCAAACATATATTATGTGTAAGAAAGAACTGCAGATGCTGGTTTAAATCAAAAGTAGACACAAAATGCTGGAGTAACTCAGCGGGTGAGGCAGCATCTCTGGAGAGAAGGAATGGGCGAGGTTTCGGGGCGAGACCTTTCTTCAATGCGGAATTGAAATAGCATTGAACTAGTGTGGTGGGTGATAGTCAGCATGGACTCGGTGGGCTGAAGGGCCTATTTCAATGCTGTGTCTTTCAATTATTCTGGAGGTGAGAGAAATGGGAAGTGAAAAGTGGAAGGTATTTTTTTTTATAAACTCTAGATGTGCAAAAACTGTCAGCAACTCCTGAGGTGCTGATTTTTATTTTAATCTTTTGGATTTCAACATTGTCAGCCCATTCCTAATTGCTGTAGAAGATGGTGTAGAGCCACTATCATTAATCACTGCCTTTTGTGCAGGTGTTTCAAAAGAACTCTTCCATAAGACATCGGGGCAGATTTAGGCCATTCGGCCCATCGAGTCTGCTCTGCCATTCGATCATGGCTGATCTATTTTCCCCTCTCAGCCCCATTCTCCTGATCTCTCCACTTAACCTTGTAATGCCCATACTAATTGCGAACCTATCAATCTCTTTAAAAACACCCAGTTACTTGGCCTCCACAGCCATCTGTGGTAATGAATTCCACAGCTTCACCACGATCTGGCTAAATAAATTCCTCCTTTAGTTTATTTTTTAGTTTAGTTTAGAGATACAGCGTGGAAACAGGCCCTTCAGCCAACTGGGTCACTGCAGACCAGTGATCCCTGCACATTAACACTATCCTACACCCACTAGGGACATTTTTTTACATTTACCAAGCCAATTAACCTCTGAAGAAGGGTTTCGGCCTGAAACGTTGCCTATTTCCTCCGCCCCATAGATGCTGCTGCACCTGCTGAGTTTCTCCAGCTTTTTTTGTGTAACCTCCTCTAAACCCTCTCCAAATCCAGCGCCATCTTTACTTAGATTTACTTTAACCAGAACCCCTTTCTCCCTCCTCTCCTCACCAGCTAACCTCAGCACTATTACCCCTGGCTTTTTTTTTTGCTGTTCAATCTTCTCAGACTACCCCTCTGGATTCAGGTGGTGTCCATTCCGGTGGTGTGGTGGGATTTGAAGCAGCGGCCATTTTGGGAACCACATTGTGGGAACTGGGTGCTAATGTTTCTCTGATCCCTGACCCCTGCAATCTTCGGTTCCAGCATGACGAATGAATAGGCCACTGAAGATCCTCACCAGGAAAGAGTGAGTCACCGCTGATGGTATCATAAATGAATTCCAGCAGCTTGAGGATCAATTCTGGGATATTTATGGGCCAGTTTCAAAGTCTAAGAAACTGCTGAAAGTTCTTGCCCTTGTTAATTTGAACTTGTTGCCTCCACTTTATTCCCTGTACACTGTGCTCCAGCTGTGTTCTACATTAGTTGAATCCACTGATGCGAGACAGGCCTATTCAACGTAAGCCTTGCTCACAAAACTGGCGGCATAAAACATGGGCGGCATGGCAGCTGCCCAACAGCGCCGGAGACCCGGGTTCGATCCTGTCTGTACGGGGTTTGTACGTTCTCCCCGTGACCTGCGTGGGTTTTCTCCGGGTGCTCCGGTTTCCTCCCACACTCCACCGAGGTGCGGGTTTTAAACTAATTGTAAATTGTCCCTCGTGTGTAGTATAGTTCACAGTGCATAATTGTTACTGTGTGGCGAGGTGTTGGTTCACGCGGTGACCGCTGGTCGGCACGGACTCGGCGGGCCGAAGGGCCTGGTTCACCATCATATCTCCAAAGTCAAAAGTGAAGACCTGTCACCACTCCCTGATCTGTGCTGATTCAACAGAGGAATTTGCACAGCCAGACACTTGCTGCTTATGCCCCTGTCCCACTTAGGAAACCTGAACGGAAACCTCTGGAGACTTTGCGCCCCACCCAAGGTTTCCGTGCGGTTCCCGGAGGTTTTGGTCAGTCTCCCTACCTGCTTCCACTACCTGCAACCACCTGCAACCTCCGGGAACCGCACGGAAACCTTGGGTGGGGCGCAAAGTCTCCAGAGGTTTCCGTTCAGGTTTCCTAAATGGGACAGGGGCATAACTCTGCAAATGAAGGATAAAGGTGTTGGGGCCGAGATTGGCCTTTGTCTGTGGCATTGTTACCAGGCAAGGGTGAAGCTACTGGGGATATTGGATCGTGAGATGAGCGCCATTCATTGTACCTGCATGTTATTTCATCAATTGCAAGCCACTGGGGTGCCAGAAGCAGCATGAAAAGGGGAAGAACTAACAGGAACGGATAGGTTGCTAATGTTGGTGGATGGAGAATTACCTACAATAGACTGTGATTAATGTCAGCTTACAGTGTTATTGTTAGTGCCATTAAACTCTTGGTTATTTATGGGTCAGTTATACTGCCTGGCTCGTCACTAAATGGGTTCAGCTTACACCAGCATTAAGTGTGTTGTGTAACTTAGATGTGGTGTCAGCTGACTGAACTGTCAGCTGAACAACCTAAATTAACAATGTATCTCCCCCTCCCCTCCCTCCTCCCCCTCCCCTCCCTCTCTCCTCCCTCTTCGCACACTCCCACTCTTCTCACCTCACCCTTTTCTCCTTCCTCTGCAAACCCACCTCTTTTTCTCTCTCCCCCTTTTCTCTCCCACTCTTTTTCTCCCCCCCCCCTCTTTTCTCTCCCCCCCCCATTTTTTCTATCCTCCCTTCTTTCTCCCTCCGCCCTCTTTTTCTCCCGCTCCCCTGTTTTTCTCCCCCCCCTCTTTTTCTCACCCACCTCTTTCCGCTCCCCCACTCACTCACCTCCCCCCCGCACCCCCACTCACTCATCCCCACCCCCTCTGAGAGCTGGTCATTAGTGGAGCTGGGTGATCCCAAAGATGGTGCCAGTGTGGGGAGGGGATGGTGAAGCAGCCCAGGCGTGTGGGGAGGGAAGGAAAGTGTTAAGGGCAGCGTGCTTCTTCCAGGGAGCCGGTGGAGTAGGATTAATGACTTCATCCTCCCAATATAGGTGTGAAACTGGTGCATGAAGGAAGCAGAGCGTGACTGGTTGCTGGGAAACCAGGGGTGTGCTCATCACAGTGAGATAGTGGGCAATGCCCACCGGCAGACAGTTCTTTAAAAAATGGGCATCAAGGCATGTGTGGGCAGGGGGTACAGAACCGTGACAGCTGTGGAGCGACACTATGCCAGGCTCATGGCAGAGTCCTTTCGTGACAAATGGTCTTTTAGTTTAGTTTAGAAACACAGGCCCTTCAGCCCACAAGGTCCGGGCCGACCAGCGATCCCCACACATTAACACTATCCCACACACACACGCACTTTGTTGCATTTACCAAGCCTATTAACCAACATACCTGTACGTCTTTGGAGTGTGGGAGGAAACCGAAGATCTCAGATAAAACTGACGCAGGTCACGGGGAGAACATGCAAACTTCGTACAGACAGCACCCGTAGTCGCGATCGAATCTGGCGCTGTGACTCTGCCACCGCGCCGCCCTAAATGTCTTGTACATGGTCTTCTTTTGGCACTGGGCCTGTACTCACTGGAGTTTAGAACAATGAGGGGGGACCTCATTGAAGCGTACCGAATAGTGAAAGGCTTAGATAGGGTGGATGTGGAGAGGATGTTTCCACCAGCAGGAGAGTCTAGGGCCAGAGGTCACAGCCTCAGAATTAAAAGACGTTCCTTTAGGAAGATGCAGAATTTCTTTAGTAAGGGTGGTGAATCTGTGGAATTCTTTGCCAAAGAAGGCTGTGGAGGCCAAGTCAATGTTTATAGGCGGAGATAGATTTGATTAGTGTGGGTGTCAGGGGTTATGGGGAGAAGGCAGGGGGAATGGGGTTTGGAGGGAGAGGGAGTTAAGGCATGATTCTATGGCGGAGTTGACATGATGGGCCCAATGGCCTAATGCTGCTCCTATCACTTATGATCTTTCTCCAGAGTGTACTGATTCTCGTGGCCATACAGTTCTGCAGCCTCTATTCAAGCTTTGGGAAGGCGAAGGCAAACCGATTGGATTATAAAAAATTAAGTTAATGTGTTTCTTAAAACATTGAAAGGTACAGAACAGGAACAGACCTTTCAGTCTATGATGTCTGTGCCGAACGTAACGCCAAGAGATAGGACCCTTTTAGACTTGATGGGCTGAATGGCCATTTTCGTGTATAACATATAATAGATTGGATAGGTTTAGAGTAACCTGGGCCAAAGGCAGGCTGGTGGGACTCCTGTAGATGGGACATGTTGGACGGTGTGGGCAAGTTGGGCCGAAGGGCCTGTTTCCGCACTGTATAACTCTATGACTCAATAAACTAATCTCATCTTCCTATGCGTGATCCATATCTAGACTCCTCTTAAATGCCACATTTGTTTATCTGTCTCTACCACCGCCCCAGGCCTCTCCATAAAAAGACATACCTGCCCCACCCATCCCTCTTCAACTTTGCCCTCTCACCTTAAACTTATGCCCTCTGATCTTTGACATTTCCGCCCTGGGGGTAAAACCTCTGACCTATCTCTGTCCTATCCTATCTCTGCCTCTCGTACGATACTTTATTCATCCGCGGAGTCGCAACACACAAGGTCCACGAAAACATGAAATTAAAAGTGAAATCAAAAGGAAAAAGCCAAGCGACTGTTGGCTGTTTGTGTCTACCTTGAGAAGCTTTTAGATAGGCACATGGATTTGCAGGGAATGGAAGGATATGGACCTCTTGTGGGCAGATGAGATCACTTCAGCCAGGCATCATGTTCGGCATGGACATTATGGGCCGAAGGGCCCCGCTGCTATGCTGTACTGTTTTATGTTCTCTGAAAGAGTGCTGAAATCTCAGAGAACCGGGGAAGGTCAGAGATAAGGAGGAACAAGGCCATGGAGGGGTTTGGATGTGGACTTTTCAAATGGATTTTGTGGGCAATGTAGCACATGGTTGGATAGGATTTAGTTTGGTTTGGTTTAGAGATACAGCGCGGAAACAGACCCTTCGGCCCACCGAGGTCCGCGCCGACCAGCGATCCCCGCATATTAACACTATCCTACACACACTAGGGACAATTTTTACATTTACCAAGCCAATTTAGCTACATGCCTGCACGTCTTTGGAGTGTGGGAGGAAACCGGAGAGCTCGGAGAAAACCCACGCAGGTCACGGGGAGAACGTACAAACTCCGCACAAACAGCACCCGCAGTCGGGATCGCTTATCCCCTGGGCAGAGGATTCTAAACTCGAGTGTCCCCCCCACTACACCGGATCCCCCATTGATCCTCAAGACGGTCCTCCCACTGCGGGTCCCACATTGTTCTTCACGGCGGTCCCCCCACGCTGGGTCCCCACTGTCTTACCCCACTCCCCCGCTCACGCTCGTCGACTGCTGGGGTCGATGCAGAGGCTCCACTGCCGCCGAGGCTCCTGCTGCCACCGAGGCTCCTGCTGCCACCGAGGCTCCTGCTGCCACCGAGGCCCCACTGCCGCTGAGGCCCCACTGCTGTGACGCCGAGGCTGCTGCTGCCACCGAGGCTCCTGCTGCTGCTGAGGCTCCACTTCCACCGAGGCTCCTGCTGCCACCGAGGCTCCACTGCCACCAAGGCTCCCATTGCTGCCGAGCAGAGATCCTGTCCTTGGGTTCTGTACACTCACTGAGCAGCTCTCGATTTCCCAGGGGCGATTACACTGAGGCAGTTTTTGCTTTGAATTGCACACAACCATTAACACTGTTCAAAACAAATGTGCCTGGGGGTTCTACAGGATGAAATGCCAAAGAAGATTTGTCCCATAAGGAGGTGATAGACCATTGAACAAAACCTTGCGTTTTAGAAGATAGGTTGTTAGGAACATCTTAAAAAAAGATAAGAGGGATAATGTGGAGACCAATTTAGAAAAGGAACTCAAGAACCTTTGGACAGACACAAAATGCTGGAGTAACTCAGCGGGACAGGCAGCATCTCTGGAGGGAAAGAATGGGTGACGTTTCGAGTCAAGACCCTTCTTCAGACTGGGAAACTAAAGATATGGAAGGGTACAAAGAGCATGTAAGATGTGAGATTTACATTTACCAAGCCAATTTACGTATATGCATGTATGTCTTTGGAGTGTGGGATGAAACCAAAGATCTCGGAGAAAACCCGAGCAGGTCACGGGGAGAACGTACAAACTCCGCACAGACAGCGCCCGTAGTCGGGATCTCACCTGGGTCTCCGGCGCTGTAAGGCATCAACTCTTCCGTGTGAGTTAAGATAGTGTTACAGAGTTTTGGAGAGAAAGGCTGGAGAGGAGAGTGCTTGAGTACTCTGCACACATCTCCTCCCGCGGAATATCCACCTATCACTCGCCAGCCTTCATCCCGCCCGCACCGTTCCGCAAACTCCCCCCCCCCCCACTGCAAACAGTCTGGGGAAAGGTCCCAACCCAATGTGTCACCCATTCACATCCTCCAGAGATGCTGCATGACCCGTTGAGTTACTCTGGCACTTTGTGTCCCTTTTGTTAGACTGGCATCCACAGTGCCTTGTGCCAACATCGTCCAGAAGCCAGATAGAGCGTAGTGGCCCCAGAAACACTCTCTCACGTCTGAGTCAGGTTGTGGGATCCAGCCAGGTTTTTCGAGCCTGCAGCAGTATATCCAGGACATATCTGTTTAATGGGAAGGGTGTGCTGCAACATCTGATTTGGCACCCTTCAGCGGATGCATTAAACTACGCCCTTGTGTGTTCTTCCCCACGGTGACTGGGAAAGATGCCCCTTGTCTGTCGTGGGGTAGACTGACTCCCCCCCCCCCCCCCCATATTGCGTTGGGACCCTTCCCCAGACTGTTTGCAGTGGGGAGAGGGAGGGGGTAGGAGGTGGCCAAACGCCTGCCAAGTGATGGGTGGATATTCCTAGGAAGGAGATATGTGCAGAGAATGTTACAACGATACTCGCCTCTCCAGCCTTTCTCTCCAAAACTGTGACACTATCTTAACACACCAAATCCTATCCACCCACGTCCACATGCCACTCCTCCCCAATCTTTGCACATTGCCCATATCCTGGACTTTCCACTTTAATTTCATTTCATGTATCTGGTCGTGTTTCTTGACTGTTTGCAGACCAATCTCCCTCCTGGGATGAATAAAGTTCTATCCTATCATATCGTGTTGGTAAGGGTGATTAGTAAGGGTGTCGGGGGTTATGGGGCAAAGACAGGAGAATGGGTTGGGAGGGAGAGATAGATCAGCCATGATTGAATGGCAGAGTAGACTTGATGGGCCGAATGGCCTAATTCTGCTCAGAGAACTTGCCGACTTATTTTGAAGAGGAACGGGATGTCCTTCCGCTCAGTAACACAACCAACACTCACCCCCCCCCCCCCCCCCCCCCCCCCCACCCCCCCCCAACCACCCCCCAACCACCCCCACCCCCAACCACCCCCATCACAACGAAGACACAAAGTGCTGGAGTAACTCAGCGGGTCAGGCAGCGTTTCTGGAGAACGTTGATGGGTGACGTTTCGAGTCGAAACCCTCCTTCGGACCGATCCAATACGTCGGGCTGAAGAAGGGTCATAATCCGAAACATTATCTACCCACGTTCTCCGGAGATGCTGCCTGACCCGCTGAGTTCCTCCAGCACTTTGTGTCTCCTCTTGTAAGGCAGCATCTGCAGTTCCTTATGTCCACATTCTCCCCCATCACCATGTTGCTATCTGTAGAAATCTATTGGACACAAAGTGGCTGCCATGTTGCTGGCATTTACACAGCGGTAATACTTAAACTCGATTTAGTTTAGTTTATCTATTTTGTTATTGTCAGGCAGTGAGATATTTGAGTGGGGGGGGGGGGGGGAGGAGGGATGGGGGGGGGGGGGGGGGGGGAGGAGGGATGGGGGGGGGGGGGGGGGGGGAGGAGGGAGGGAGGAGGAGGAGGAGGAGTTCTCTGGCCATAGAGGATGCTATATAAAGGCAGTTAGACACAAAATGTTGGAGTAACTCAGCGGGAAAACCTTTTTCACCCAGAGAGTTGTGAATTTATGGAATTCCCTGCCACAGAGGGCAGTGGAGGCCAAATCACTGGATGGATTTAAGAGAGAGTTAGATAGAGCTCTAGGGGCTAGTGGAGTCAAGGGATATGGGGAGAAGGCAGGCACGGGTAGGGGACGATCAATATGG